>NC_140968.1:38405486-38425486 GCF_056783735.1 Eptatretus burgeri
CTTATTTAATTATAATCCTGATAACAAATGTGTTTAGACACAATCATTGCCCAGAGTGCCCAGTGTTCAAATTTGGCCTTCAGCTGAAGCGACTGCTTCAGCGTTTGGCAGCTTGACAACCAACTGGTTAACGGTCTTGGTGAGTGTCTGTAAACACAACCATGCATTGTCAACATTGGAAATTTGGGCTTTAGTGGCCCACATTTGCCAAAGATTTGAGATACTAACATCTTCCACAGACATGCATTTCTGCCTGCACTCAGGTTTAATTTACTATGAAGTTGGCATTCTTCACAAGCAATGTGAAGTCCTAAACATGATAAAAGGGTACATTATGATGTAAAGCAAAAGAAAAGAAAGCCTCAGCTTGCTGCACATAAATAAAAGCAAATGGTATTGATTGGAATAATTGGACACAAGGCAATGAAATGATCATCCCATTGCACAGGCTATATGGTTGGTAAATCACAGGACAACAGTAAAGCAAAACAGCAGCATTGTCGAAGGAGAATTATGCCGTTGTGTCGTTGGCTTGCATATTCACTTTCATGGCATATTGTTTTCAATCATATTAGTGCCAGAACAATGTACCTTTTCTTTATTCTGATTTCTCAGTTCATTCATATTAGTTATTAAATATAATTGATACCATGCAAAATGAACAATTTCAACAACGTAATAAGATGACGATGAAACTGCTCACCAGCAGCTCAATGCCAAAGAGGGTACCAGAGAAAGCCCCATCATCTAGAGGGCCTCGAAAGCGGATGACCCCTCGTGCCATGCCTGTGGGTAGCCCAACAATGACGTGCGCATTCAGCTGAGCCTTGGGTATCATGGAGAGACGGACTTTTTCATTAACAATCAGCAACCGTTCTGAGAAGGATGGTATTCCAAGCAACACCTGCGCAGTCTCCTCATCAATTTCCCTGTAAGCCAGAAGTACCGGCTTGGTTCACTTGATCTATGAGCTGTTATATTATTGATTAAAGAGGTCTCAAAGTAAATGCAATAAAAACAGGTCAAAAAGAAATAAATAAAAATTAATACAGTGATAAAAGCAGAAAAGTACAATGAGGAAAAAGATGGACAGTTAAATAGTATTGATTCAAAGATTAAAGAAAATAATGACAAAAAAATACCTTAACATGAAATTGGAAAATTTTAAACAATAAAACTAAAAGAACCAAGTACGCATGATTGAAGCCACCTTTCAACCTTCTGACAACCATTGAGACAATTATTTTTCAGTTTAAACATGATTTAAGGTATACCTATACCCTTCTGGCCATCCCCTCACTCACCTCCAGCCACCCCCTCCCCCCCCACCCCAATTCATATGATATACTTCAAAACCCTTTATATATGGTCATATGAAAACTAAACTAAATACTTCAAAGCCCTTAAAATAACTACGCTGAGTTTATAATGATTAAAAAGGCAAATGAAATAAATTTAAAGTTAAACTTTCCAAAGAGAAAAATAATTGGAAAAAGCTTCTTCATTTTGAATAATTCCAGTTTTTCATTTTCTTCTCCACCATCATCTTTTGTTCACCAATAGACTGCCACCCCTCCCAAACCCCAACACTTAATAACCCCTGCCACACGACTATCCACTCTGATAACATGATCGTTGACAAACCAACCCAGCTGCAAACATCAAATGCCACAGAGAAATAAACAATTTTTAAGTCCTAAAAAAAACGTTACAAATTCCTCATAGATAATCAAAATGGACATTTGACTAATTTTAATAAAGACCCACCTGAGATCTTTGGAATAAACTTTGAGAATTGTGTCAGGAAAATCAATCACAGTCACATCAAGCGTTGACCTACCCTGATAAACACAATCAAGCACACCAAATATAATTGAGATCAAATCAACTTTTTCTTCTTCAAAAACTATCCACAATAAAGTTGGGCATTTTATTTGGGATTGCAGCAGTATTTTCATTACTCTAGAAAAATCTTCTACAAGAACAACAGAAAAAGGTAGAAGCAAGACACAGCAATAAATAACATTAAAGTCTTCCGAGACCATATTAAAAAGTAAAACTACAGTAAAAAAAAAAAAAAGCAGATCAACAACTTTTAGCAAGAAGAAGCGGATGATTTGGAGCATCGTGGCCAACACATACAATAACATCGAATGAAACAATTGATGAAGTGCAAAGGGTGTGGTTCAACTTAAGTGTGAAAACAAAATTAAAACAATCAAAATAAATGGGATGAGGGAACAAAATGCAGGAATAAACACATCCATTTTAGTGACACCATTAGATTTTGCGGGTTCAAAACAGCGTTTGAGGATCAATTTCAAACTTCTTGTCAAGTGAATTCAATTTCATGCCAATTCACCTTTTTATGGATTTAGAGAGCAAGGTATTTAAGTGAGAATCGAGCATACACAACAATGAAGGAAGGAAACATCCTGCTTAGACAACACAGATGTGATGCGATTGAGGAATTAACAAGCAGCAGCCTTTCACTACATTACCACAATAAGACTTCATTTACCACCAGATTCATCATCAGCTTTGGACCAACAGGGATCAAAGCAGTTTCCTATTTGTTAGCCTGTCTCCCCACGCAGCACGGGAAGGGGTTTTGCAAGTGTGTGTGTGTGTGTGTGTGTGTGTGTGTGTGTGTGTGTGTGTGTGTGTGTGTGTGTGTGTGTGTGTGTGTGTGTGTGTGTGTGTGCGTGCGTGTGCGTGTGTGTGCGTGTGTGTGCGTGTGTGTGCGTGTGTGTGCGTGTGTGTGCGTGTGTGTGCGTGTGTGTGCGTGTGTGTGCGTGTGTGTGTGTGTTTTCAGACCACAACTTATTTTTAACCATCTGAGCTTTGTCATCAAATCTTCAACAAACCCTTATTATGAGGATATGGAGAACAAAAATAAACAAATTATACAAATATTATATATATATATATATATATATATATATATATATATATATATATATATATATATATATATATATATATATATATATATATATTTGAGCTGATGTGTTAGGTACGTTTAGTTTGAGTACAAAGCGAAAGTGGATGGGCTTTGCATTTGTCTATTTTTTCCCCCACAACACCAGAGAGAGAGAACTGTTCCAAGAATTGAGCGAGCAAAAACTTTAAAAGTCGATAATTTTTAACCGAGAGAGGTCCTACATGTTTACCCTGTATGCAGGAAAGACCACTTGACAATCCGTCAAGTTTTGGTTCAGTTAATTCAAGTGGGAAGAATAGCTGTTGTTGGTGGACGTTGTTTATGTTTTCACCCCTGTCTGTTTGTCTGTGTCTGTGAGCAGGCTATCTCAAAAAGTTATGGACGGATTCAGACGAAACTTGGTGGACAAGTTGGGTGCATGACAAGGACTAATTGATTTGATATTGGTGAAGATCTGGATCCGGATCCGAAAAATTTTTAAAGTGATTCTTCACCATTGAGCGATCGGGCCAAAAACAATATGCTGGTATAGCACAATATTTCATAACGTTACGGACGGATTCAGACAAAACTTTGTGGGCAAATTGGGTAGGTGACAATAACCAGCCAATTAGATTTTAGTTCAGGTGCAAATGTACATCCAGCCTATCAGTGGGATACAAAACAAGCTGTTATTGGAGGTATGCGATTTACCGAATGCCATTCTAGTTGCTTCTATTCCATTCAGACGAATTGTTCTTTCCGCACTCCATCTTTCCACCTTGTCTTTGGTCTTCCCCTGATATGATATAATATGCCATCCATCATCTCCTTATAAAGATCCATTCTTATTGCAACATGTCCAAAAGTATATTGGTTTCAGTCTGTTGAATGGGCTGGAAGGATGATGTAGAGGTACACACCCTCGCCTCTAAGCTGCCCAGACTGGGTTTGAATCTCAGTCTGTTTTCTACCACTTTTCACATAACAACATATTTCCTGCCCTCTTTGCTGTACAACTTTCCCAAGCTAAACCATCATGCATGCATTCTCCCAGTAACCCTCTTTTTGTAACATCCACAATTCAAGCATTCCGCACACCTCCAACCCTTTTGCCCTTCTTTTCTTCTCCCCTGAGATTATTTTCATGTCTGTGTTGTCCCACCCTGAATTCCAGTTAACTCTTAATTATTAATGATACCTACCATGTTTGGTTCATTTGTTCCTGAATGCCTACATCTTCAATAACCTTGTTAAAAAAATTTTTTTATCCATTTGACAAATCCATACTGGGTGGTGAACCTTGGTAATGTCCTATGGAGATGTTCCCCATCATACCAACCTGGCCACAACAAAACCTGCTCCTCTTTTGTCAATTGTTTCTTCATAAAATCTTAGTCACCGTGTTGACCTGCCACTCTCTGGGGTTCAGGTCTTCCAGAAGCATGGGTGTGGTGAAATTGACTACATACAGAGATTTTGAAAATCTTTGTTTGGAAAGTCAGCAAATGAAGCACCACTCCATCTTAAATAAAATTTGGTCAATCAGCACGACATACTTGCAACTCGAAGATTCCAAAAGCGTCATCAAAGTAAAAGCAACTTATGTAAATTCCTTTGCCTTTTTTCTTTTCTCTTTTAAGGATACCATGCAAATTTGAGCATTTAAGCAGGAAACATAAACACCTCTTTTATTACTCATGCTGTAGGCTGGGAGCTTGAGTATGGCGATCATCCCTCTGTGGTTTGTTTTGTCTAGTTATCTTGCCGACAAACAATGAGAGCAGCTGCAATTGCCAAATTTGGCACAGAGCTTCACATTGTGATTGTTTCGGACAGGTTCAACTTTGAGCTCATAGAAAAATATAAAATGAATTTGGTGCAGGATTATATATACTCATGCCATGGACGTGTGACAGTACATATCAGCACCATCTGAGGCGGTGTATTACACTTTGAGAAAACGACGAAGCAAGTCAGCACCCCCCTTGAGTGCACTCCAGTTTTGTTAGTGATAATTCTCCAGAATAACCTGAACAAAAGAAATAATGGTAATTATTTTCAATTTTTTAAAACATTACAAATTGCTTGTTTTCAATTTTTGCACGAAGTAGTTCCAACAATTTTATTTTATTTTTTGTAAACATTGTCGAGGCTCGTGTGAGAGCTAACACACAGAACGTACAATAAGAGGAGCAGGAGACAAGATGGGCGGGCGAGGGATGGAAAAAAAACAAAACAATGTGGAACAGAGAGCCGAGCAGATCTGTGGAAGGGAGAGGGATGCAGCAAGGCACACAGAGTAAACAAGATGGACACTACAGGGACTCTCAGATCCTTACATGACAGGGACTTTCAGGAAGGAAAGCAGGGAATTTGAAGGAGGTGGGTTTGGGGTGGATTAGCGGGGGTAGAAAAGATTGTGCTTTTCCATGGGGGAAGATAAGAGATGGTGGTAAACAGCTGTTTTGAAGACCTGGAGGGAAGAGTGGGATTGAAGAGAGTGTGGGAATTTGTTCCAAAGGTGGGAAAAAGAGAGGAATGAATGAGTGAAGGTGAGCAGTAATTCTTGATTTTGGTATGCTGTCAGACCTTGAGCACCCTGAAAAAAGGATGGGGGGGAGGGGGTGGACTGGACATATCTCAGACAGAGTGGGGATGGCGAGGCCGGAGAGGAGACGGTAAAAGACAAAGACCACTGACCTGCATGTGGTGAAAGAGTGAGAGACCCAAAGACTCAGCCTCATCACAGAAGATACCAATGGCCCTAAATGCCTTGGTCTCCACAGCGTGAAGCTGAGAAAGGTGAGAGGCAGGAGCACCCGCCCAGTGGAGAGAGCAGTACTCCATTTCTGAAAATTTCCACAAATTTCAGCGCAACTTGTCGTTTTCAAAAGCGACAGATGCTACGGAGCAGCAATACTTCCAGTCGCTGTGTGTCACATGTCCAAAAATAATAATTGCGACATGACAGGAGTAATCATCATGATGTTTTAGTGGACGTTGCAGGTCTAATGATTTCGCATCTGGGAGTAATTAGTTATACCAAAAGAAAATTGAATAAGGTATACACACAACAGCCTATGCTTTTTTATAAGGTACAATGGGACTTACATCACTCACCAGTACAAGGTAGCAGACAAGACAGCAGATTTAAACATCCCCTTCCAAAGGATGGCATACACTACCTGCAAAATATTATGACAGGAGTTTGTCATCAGATTCTCTCCTTTTGGAAATCAAAACTAAACAAGACATTACAGACAGAATACCTCATTTTATCCCACACTTATTCACATTCTTGTCTTGGTGCTACTGTATGTTGTTGAACTATAACCTTGTAATTCACCATTATTGCTGTTGCTATGTTCTGCTTCTATTCTTGAGTAGGATTGGTGCTTGATTCAATCCATTGTGTAGATCTATTATTTGCATTCCTTTTGGTTTCCAGCCTGATCATCTGACTCACTCCAAATGTTCCCCAATCTTGACCTGAGCTAATTGCTAGCTCACATCTACCTGCCAGAAATGATCATTAACTATATTAACATATATTAAGCACAGCTGCTTATTATCAGCAATTCCAACTTTCATGCTTTCATGATTTAGTTGTCCATAAATCCAGATATTTATGAGGAATGCTGATAATAATCAAAATCCACCCTAATATACGTCGAGCTAAAATAATAATAATAATAATAATAATAATAATGATTATGAGCCTCACATAGGTGTCGAACGAGTGTTCTGTGTCTGTCATGACACAAACACAGCCTTTGTAGGAAATGTTCTTGGCGTTTGGCTTGACATCACATCGCACCGCTTCAGTAAGGCGAAGTAGCAGAAAGTAGCGAAGAGTACCATGTCGTTTTGTTGGGGCAATGCTCTTCACTGCTGCCGTGGAGCCCACGCTATAGTGCTGAACCTTGTGCATGGTTCTTGGCTCCCTCAGAGCAGTGGTTACTTGGGTAAGTCTGTCACGAGAGAGAGGAATTAGAAAAGTTTTTCATCAACCACAGCAAATCATATGCTCTATTGGAAGTTCTTGCACTGTGTTATGCAGTTGTTGTCATTTTTACTCTTGCAATTGGAACACCAACGAGTTAACTCAACTGTCACCTTGGAACCACAACATAGACAACTTCTATGAAAATAGGGATTATTAAATATATATATATATATATATATATATATATATATATATATATATATATATATATATATATATATATATATATATATATATATATATATATATATATACATCCTACAAGCCTGGTGTGTTGGCGCAGTGGTTAGGGCAGTGCTTGGGATCCAAAAGGTCCTGAGTTCAAGCCCCGTTGGGCCACTGAATTAATACACCAGGGGGTTGACTCAGCCTGTCATCCTTCCGAGGTCGGCGAAATGAGTACCAGTGTACTGGGCCGGTGTATACCCCGGTTAAAATAGGTGTACCATATCCCTGTGTCGTAAGAGGTGACCAGGGTTGTGTCAGGAAGGGCATCCGGCGTAAAACATGTGCCAAATCACTATGCGGATCATACGGATGATCCGCTGTGGCGACCCCTAACGGGAGCAGCCGAAAGAAGAAGAAGAAGATATATATATATCCTACTGTATTAAACCAGGGGAAAAGGCTGTCAAAATGATGGGCGCACAAAACTCAACACGCCACAGAAGATTACCATACACGCAAGTTATGAATTATGTCCGATTGTGGTGTAGTGTTTTGACTGAAAGCTTTTCAAAGAAAATAAATAATAAAAATCAACTTTCACCCTTTAAAAATCGTGCAAATGAATTATTCAAATATCAGTTGCTTCTTTTTTGTTCGTATCCTTTTCTCACTTGTGTTGCAAGTAGAGTGACCTGTTTTGTGATGCTTTAAAAGGCAGTGTATAATCAGAAATACTGTTTGATGAATAAAATGTAAATGTTGGAAAAAAAAAAGCGTTGAATCTAGCAATCATTTTCTGAATCTCATCGACATGAGAAACAGGATTAAATGAGACTCACATTATTATAAGTGAAGGAGGAGGAAGAGTTTTTGTTTAATGTAAATTGAAACCAGCCCATCGATCCACATCTTACTCAAGTATATCTTACTGGTTGAAAATGGCCAATATATCCTCACCTTACTCAACTACCGGTACATCATATTGTTTGCACATAGGGGGTACAGTTATTTCTTGATTAGTGGTATCCGCTACAGGACAATTGTTGACGGACTCACACACAGGAAGGCATGCAGAGACTGAGCTCCTTTTATGTTATGATTATGGGGGTAGATGAACTGATTTAACAGTACAGATAGGATTGTATAGCGTAGCAAGGTTTGTGGACGGGTAGAAGCACCTCGATGTAAATAAGTCAGGGAATCAAAGTTAAAGCCGCTGTCACACCTTGACGTTTTAGCCAGCGTATGGCAACGTATCAACATTGATCTAAAACGCTGGCGTACGGTGAACTATTGATGTTTTTTTTAATTTTTGGGCGTATAATAACGTGTTGGACGTATGCATAACATATTAGTAACGTAAACAGAATGTTTTAATCACATATAGATAACTTATACCAACGAATGCTGAGCATGTTGTCGGCGTTCACAACCTATGCCCAATGATAGTCTAACTTATGCATAGCGTGGCAGCGTATCGCCGACGATCACGTGGCGTAGGCTATTCATAGGCTGCGGCTGGACGATTCAAATCTTAACCGCACTAGACATCGAGGTGAGAAGCCGCTGTCACACCTTGACGTTTTAGCCAGCGTATGCCGATGTATGTAAAATTTGCCGAACCAAGCTGGCACACGTCGAATACGTTATGAGTAAGTTTTGTATATGTTAATAGCACACTGGCATACGTCGTAGTACGCTGGCATACGTCGTCATACGCTGAGTACGTCGATAAATTTTCAGCATGTTGAAAATTTCGACGTACGACACACATTCCACATACGCTGGCATAAGTTGTAGGCATGCTACGCGATCGTTGACACACGTCGACACACGTTACTTGTACATTACTCAAGTCGAAACACGTCAATGTAATGGTTAGCATCAGTGTTCCAGACTCCCCGGATTTTTTTATTTTTTTATTTTCTTCGGTATGACGGTGATGTTGACACTTCGATTTCTAGCCTGGCATTGGCTTAGCGGTTAGGGTGGTGGCTTGGGATCCTCTGGTCCTGAATTTGAGCCCCATTGGCCACTGAATTAACACCAGGGGGTTGACTCAGCCTATCATCCTTCCGAGGTCGGCGAAATGAGCACCAGTGTACTGGTAATAGGGGCACTGCATCAGTGGCATAGCCACGCCCTTAACCAATGATGCAACCAGCAGGCAAAAAAGGAAGCACACGAAGGGATCCATGTTGGTAGTATCCAAGGTCAGGTCATGTACACATCACTTATCAATATTATTTTTATTAATAAGAATCCCGTGTACACCAACATCAGTGTGACAATTTCAATTTTTAAGCTAAACCTGGCTACAACCATTTAAATGTGTGTATAATTATTTTTAATCTTGTGCAAGATTCAATATATTTATGCAAGATGTTTTTCACCAAAACCTTGCACAAAAAAAAAGTTTTCATTATTAGTGTGGTCAGTATGCACACATACCAAAGGAAGTAAAAACACAGGTAATTATGTGAACACTTTCAAACATCTATTGTATCCGACATCTCAAGTGGGAAGCCAACACATCTGAGCCATCTCGCCGGGGTGTGAATTTCGGCCCAGCTACAAACTGTCATTCTGGTGTATTGCAGGCAGGGTGATTCATCAATGTGTGTGTCGTCACTTGGATTTGCATTAAACTGGGTGTCCCGTCTGCCGGAATTAGTTGGTGGACGTTAAAGATCCCATGGTGTCCTTCGTGAAGAGTCGGTGAGCTATCGCCGGCACACTAGCCAAATTCCAAATTCCTGCCCAAAACCACATGGAGGCACTGCATCAGCGGCACAGTCACACCCCCAGCAAATTGTGATACTCACATTCATGTGCTGCGTATGAAAGAAGAGAAGTCCAAATCTTAATTTTTGAAAACTAATATTTCATGGTATCTATGATATACTGTAATACATACATACATATATATATATATATATATATATATATATATATATATATATATATATATATATATATAAAATGTTTTGCAAGTTGTACTATACTGTATTTATTAGTTTTATTTAACGACAAGTCTGAGAATTTTAATGGTTTGCTTAGGATCGTATCTTAGCAAAGTTTTGTTTACAAAATGCATCGTTTGCATTGAAGTTGGCACGTCTACAAGCAAGTTATGGCATGCATGTTGTAATATTTAGTAAAGTTTTTCCCTCTCGTATCAGGCAAACCTTACTCCAAAATGTTGCTTGCTTAGGTCTGACTGTTATTGTTACTTCAAAGCCAAAGGAAATTGGGATAAAGATAATTTCTGATTCTGCTATATCCTCACAATACCATGAAAAAAAAAAAATATATATATATATATATATACATATATATATATATATATATATATATATACATATATATATACATATATACATATATACATATACATTATATGAAGAGTTCAGAAGCAAAAGAAGATGAATCAATTTTTCCCATTTTCATGAATCAAGATTTAAAATATCTATATATTAATACTGAAGGACCAATTTTGTGCTCCTCCTAGAGGTCGCGTCATGTTTTTCTCGGTACTGTGACCTGAACTGAAAGAAACTTCGTACCTGTAAGAGTGCATCGCACATAGTGGCAATAGTCAACTTTCAAATATGAAGCAGAATAAACACTTTTCGTTTTACATTCGTTTACATAGCGACGTGTGACGTCACCGCTGAGAGGCGTCAGGACGTCATGACATCATCGGTCATTCGGTGACGTCATTACGTCTGCCGTCGACAGACCATTACCGCTGAGAGGTGTCAGGACGTCATGACATCATCGGTCATTTGGTGACGTCATTACGTCTGTCGTCAACAGACCGTTACCGCTGAGGTGCAATTCCACTCCTCGAAAATATTGTCTGCAATGTAAAACCCTCTTCTGCACATGCTGACTACCTCAGAATGTGAATTTGACACAAAAAATGTAACAAGAAACATTTAATTGTATCTTCTATCTCTATATTAATACTGAAGGACCAATGTTGCGCTCCTCCTCGCGGTCGCGTCACGTTTTTCTCGGTACTGTGACCTGGACTGAAAGAAACTTCGTACCTGTAAGAGTGCATCGCACATAGTGGCAATAGTCAACCTTCAACTCTGAAGCAGAATAAACACTTTTCGGTGAGACGGAAGCGAGAAGTGAAGAGGCGGGGGTGGGGGATGAAGAGACAGGGGCAGGGAGTGAGGAGGCAGGGGGCAAGGTAAGCAAATTTTGGGGTGAGGGTAAGCAAATTGAAAGCGGGAGGCAGGGGGAAATGGGGCGGGGGATGAGTGGGCGGGGGCTGGGGTGAATTAGGCGGGGTTGAGTGTGAGGGGTGGACAGGGAAGCGGGGGCCCGGGGCAAGTGGGGCGGGGAATCAGGAGACGGGGGCGGGGAGTGAAGAGGCGGGGGCGGGGCCAGGCTAATTAAATTTTTGGGCGGGGGTAAGCAAATTGAAGGCGGGGGGGGAATGGGGCAGGGGTGGGGGATGAGTAGGTGGGGGTAAGCACGCCCTGTCCAGTCCATGTCCCTCGAGTGTGGGTGAGCTGGTGAGGGTGGTTGAATGAACGGAATCCGTCTGTGACGGGGTTTCGGCTAGTATATATATATATATTTTTTTTTTTTAATGTGCTTTCTTGGTATAGCATATGAATTCCAAAAAGGGTGGTCCGAAACTTATGCAAGTGAAGTAACAGGTCAGAATTTCACATTTCTAAATTTAATTTAAATAAATTGATAATTTTCAGTTTGTTTTGCATCAATAGCAGGCAAATCCAAAGTAAACTTTGTTTGGTATCAAGACCTCACATAATCACCTCGAATTTAATCACAATCACTAATGCAATATGAAAAAGTATTAATCGGAATTTTTTTTAAGGTTTCTGAGAGAATAAAACCCAACGTTATTTTGGGTGGGTGGGGTTGCTTCGGATTCATCAGCCCAACACTGGCTTGAAGGTTACATCAGCTTTGAACACCATTCTAGCAGAAGCAAGAGCAAATCATGTGCTGATCTTGCAGGGCATTCAACAAGGCAGGATTTTGTTCAAATAACATTCACTTTTTTGTGGGGGTGGGGGGGTAAACCCCAGCAATGGCTGATTTTTAATTCACATTTTGTTGGTAATACCAACCAATGCCAAAGAGAAAAGCCATAATCAGTGCTCCATCACAATAATCTGAGACTCCCTCGCTTCATAATGTGTGTGTGGACTCTGTAACCATCCATTCAGGTAAAACACCAAGTGGCCAGGATTTCTGAAAATATTTCTGTGCAGCCCAGTATTTTTTAGGGGGTGGGGAGAGGTGAAAACAAAATTGGTGCCTGTGACTGACTGGATAACCACAGAGACCACAAATGCCAACCAATTGCGACTCACATCCACAGAGGAATCTCAAGTTTCTTGATTTTTGAACTGTAACACTACACAAAGATCCAGCAGAGAGGAATCAGTGTCAATGATTGCCATCAATATCACTAGACACATAGTTGTGGAATAAAGTTTTCTTCAACGATGAACACTGTATCACTGAAGGATAGAGAAAAAATATATATTTTTTCTTTCTTCTCCAGAATCTTCGCAATATTGGAATTTGATCAATACATCCCCCACCGCCCCCACCACCACCACCCCAAAATAGTGTTTCCTCTGATGCTATCGCATTGGTGACAAAAAAAACCCCCCAAAAAACCGATATCATGACTTTATCCACAAACATAAATCCATAGAATAGAGGAATTAGGCTCTAAATAACACCGGGCTTAAATAATCGTGTGCTTGCGGCAGCTCAACTCATGCTTTGGACTATGGCAAGCAAGCTGTTCCATCCTACCATGTGAAAAAAAAACTGGTGGAACTAAACAGAAGTTCTGAATCTTGTAAAGGGTATTCAATATCATCAAAACTGTCCATTATTTCGAGAGAAATTTGCTTATTTTGGGGTGTTTTGGCGTCTTTAGAGAGGTGACGCGATCATAACATGGGCATCACGTGACTATGATTATGTGCACTGGTTGATTAAATGGATATATGGGGTTTTGCAAACAAGAGGGCACGGCATGTATTGGTTTCTGAAACAAAGCGTTGAATAGCAGTACATAATACATGGGTTATATTGAATTTTCAAAAACAACGATTTGGAAATCAGAAACATGACACTGTGAGTTGCATCCCGGCATGCTAAGTTTAATTTTGGCAGGAATGGCGTTTCTTGATTTTTGCATATGAACTTCATCCATATACTGCCAGAAGAATCAAAATATATGCAACATTTTCCCAGTCACACACAAAAAATAATACTTTTAGTAAATAAGACATACATCCAAACATTTAAAAAGCGAAATGCTTTGCGACAATTTGAAATATTAAAAAAACCCAAGGAGATCTGAAATACATTTCATTAGTATGATGATGGAATTTGTTTTTAATTCAGCTTGAACAATGGAGATTATGGGGTGGAGGTATTCAATCTTAACCTGAGAAGACAATTGCACAGCATAATAGGAACCACTTTTCTCCAAAACAAGAGAACTTCTACAGTGAGTCTCGTTGTGATATTGTGATTATTACTAATTTAGTGTTCACTTTGTTCTCGACCAAGCATCACACTGTGATGGCTACGTGGGTGAAAGTTCAAGGCCTGATTGCAGAAAACATAAATAAATATATATTTTTTAATCGATGATGCCACATCAGTTGTTCATGCTTAAATGATGTATTATGTTCACTGAATGAAGGATTCAGGAGAGGGTAGGAAGGGTATGTTTGCCTTCAAAAAGAACCTTTGAAACAACCCTAAAGGTAGAGATTATGAGACATTATTTATACATGGTGTTTCAAAAGTCTTGGTACGACTTGGATTGGGTCTCTATTGATGATTATTAATTTTAATTATTATTTCTTTCTCAGGTTATATTCTCATAAGTTGGGAAATTGTCTCCACCAAGTTTCATTCATCTTGATGGAGCCAATTTCACCAAGTACACAGCATGATGACGAAGTAAATTAACAGAATGGTAGGTTTTAAAGACAAAGCTTGTGATCAAGACTCAGCGGCTTTATCGCAAACAATTGAAAGTGAGAGACCCGCCCTGTAAGAACTGTATTCTTCACAATGTCAGGAAGTTCCAGAAATAAGGCATTGCTCACAATCTTAATAAATTATGGAGAAAGAAGACTGGGCGTTTATAAAAGAACATTGAGGCGGAGAGACAATCTGTCACTCAAAGGCGAACGAGATCATCGAAATGAAGCTCACAAGAGCTTGGTCTTTCGAATCCTGAAGCAGGCCAAGAAACTTTATCCAAAGAAAGTGCAGATCAAACACTCTTTCACCGACACTGATAGTGTAGTAGACAGTAGAAAAATCGTCCAAATTATGATACAAGCATCAAATTTGGCATTTCTGTTCAAATCTGCCCGATTGGCCATTTGAAAATCCAAATTTTGAAAAATTTGAAAAAAAAAAAAAAAAAAAAAAAATTGAAGCGACAGCTGGCTGAAATTCTTGAAGCGCAAGTGAACATCCCAGACAGAGAACCAAGGGGAGATGCAGTCATCATTGATGGCTCAGCACTTATCAATGCCCAACCTCCACGCACTTCAAAGATATTTGATGACTATGCTAAAGAAGACATCATCCCAAAGGTGGAATCCTATGGTGCCAGGTACGAGAGGGTGGACGTAGTGTTTGATGTGTACAAGAAGTCAAGTCTGAAGTCCGAGGCAATGTCGAAAAGGGGGCAAGGAATCAGAAGAAGAGTGACAGGAACCAGTAAGACCCCAAGTAACTGGAGAAGCTTTCTTCGAGATGACAGCAACAAGACTGAGCTGTTTCACTTCCTTGCGGAAAAGATGTGTGAAGCACAGACGACAAGCACAGTCATTGTCACAAAAGGAGAAGATGCCATTAGCAACACAAGGAAGTCACTGGATGCTGTCTCCATGTTGTCATGAAGAAGCTGACACTCGAATATTTGTACACGCCAGGGATGCAACGACGGATGGTAGAAAGTCCATTATCATGAAGGCTAATGACATGGACGTACTAGTCATAGCAATATCTGTACTGCCATCCTTACAGGAACTAGGTCTTGAGAACATGTGGATTGCCTTTGGCCAAGGAGCCAAGGCACGATGGATTCCAGTCCATGAGGTAGTTTCTGCAATAGGGCCTGAGAAAGCGAGAGGGATCCCATACTTCCATGCGTTCACTGGATGTGACGTCATGTCTGCCTTCCATGGTAAAGGGAAGAAAACTGCATGGCAGACTTGGAATGTCTTTGATGATGTTTCTAAAACATTCACCAATCTCAGCCAGCATCCAACATTGATTCATGATCTTGACTTTTTTGAAGTTTTTTTTTTCTTCAAATGTTTCAAAATTTGGATTTTCAAATGGCCAATCAGGCAGATTTGATTAGAATCCCCGAGAGAACAAATGTGCCAAATTTGATGCTTGTATCATAATTTGTATGATTCCTCTCAAAAATTGCTGTTATCTGCCCCACTAAGACAAGGCATCTAAGTTTAGCGACAGGTTGATCATCAAGACAGAGCACATCTGTCTCCACATTCCCCAGATCTCAACCCACTAGACCTCTTTCTGTGGGGCTCTGCAAAGGACAATGTTTACAAAGATGACCCTCATACCATTCAGAAGCTCAAGAGAGCTATTGAGGAAGTTATAAGATCAATCTCACCCCTGATGTGCAAGAGGGGGATGCAGAACTTTGTTGTCAGAGTGAATGCTTGCCTGGCACACCATGGAGGTCACATCAAACACAGGGGCATTCCATGTCAAGTGTACACAACCTCCCAACACCAATACCTCATTTTCTCCCCATATGTTGGTCATTTATTCACTTGGGTGAAAAAAACTCAAAATACCAACTTTTAGACCAGTGGAACCATCGGGGCCCATTTTAGGACCCCCCTCCCAAAATTTTGGTGCCCCCGGATACCCCACAATCTTCCAGAGGCCATATCACAGGTTGTAGTGGTCCGATTTGGCTGATCTTAGTATCAAAATGCTCGTAAAAGCGAGATCTTTCGAATCGTGTAAAGTAAAATCATTCCGAAAGAGTAATTCAAAAAGTTATAGTTTGGGGCGCCCTTTGACCTTGGGCCCCCGCTCCCCAGCCAAACCGATGGTCCCGATTTTTTTGTGAGAGAATACCCCTTCATATACGCCAACACCTCAGCATAAATGAAAATGGGATCCCAATGGGTTCACGCATGGCAAAGATTTATGTTGGGGGACTCGGGTGCTGGACACACAATATTTCTTTGAAATGAGACAAGAGGGGCGGGAGTGGGAAGGACAAAACAGTGGGGAACAGAGACATTAGGAGATCTGTGGAAGGGAGAGGGATTGGGCAGGAAACATGGGGAATACAAGATGGACATTACAGGGACTTTCAGCAAGGAAAGCAGGGAATTTGAAGGAGGTGGGCTTGCGTGGATTATCGGGGGTATAAAAGATCGAGGAATTGAATGGGGGAAGATAAGAGATGGTGGTGAACAGCTGTTTTGAAAGCCTGGAGGGAAGAATGGGAAAGAATAGAGTGAGGAAGTTTATTCCAAAGGCGGGAAAAAAAAGAGGAATGATAGAGTGAAGGTGAGCAGTGATTCGTGATTTTGGTAGTTTTACCAGAAGGGGGTTGTTGGCGGACCTTGAGCGCCCTGCGGAAATGTGATGGGGACAAATCGCAGAGAGAGCAGGGGGGGCGAGGCTGAAGAGGAGACGGTAGAAGACAGAAAGACCACTGACCAGCCTGCGGTGAAAGAGTACGAGGGCCAAAGACTCAGCCTCATCGCGGGAGATGTCAATGATCCGAAATGCCTTGGTTTCCACAGCGTGAAGCCGAGAAAGGTGGGAGGCAGGAGCACAAGCCCAGAGGGGAGAGCAGTACTCCATCAGGCTGCGGACGAAAGCTTTGTAAGTGGTCAGGAGCTCAGGTGGGCTGAGGAAGGACCTTGCACGACGGAGGATTTCCAGTCGGCGACTGGCTTTGGAGGCGAGGTTTGAAATGTGGCTTTCCCAGGAAAGGTCATGGCAGATAGTGAGACCCAGAAGCTTGAAAGAAAGGACTTCTTCCAGAGGATTGTTGAGAAAGTGAATGGGGGGGGGGGGGTGTTCTAAACGGTCCTTTCGGAGAGACATCGTGAGCATGTGAGATTTGTCCGGATTGAAAGACATGTTCCACGTGTTGGACCAGTTTGCGATTTTATCCAAATCTGCAGTGAGCAAATAAACTGCTGCTTCCTGGTCTGAGGGATGACCGATGGCACGGCAGAGGGTGGAGTCATCAGCAAAGAGATATACAGGATTTTCCAGAGAGTCGGAGAGATCACTGATGAAAACCAGAAAAAGAACAGGGCCCAGAAGAAAGACCTTGAGGAACTCCAGCCTGGACAGGAAGAGGGGATGAAAGAACTCCATTTAGGGCCACACGTTGACTGCGACAGGAGAGGAAGTCTGTGAGCCATGAGTGGAGATGGCCTTGGATACCATTGGAAGAGAGTTTGGGGAGCAGAGCAGGGTGCCAGACAGTGTCAAAAGCACATGATTTGTCCAGGGATACGGCTCGGATTTCCTCTCCCGCATTGAGGACCTCCATCCATTGTTGAGAGAGAGCAGAAGGAACATATCCAGGGTAGAGTGACCTGGTCTGAAACCAAATTGATGATTGGAAACCAAGCCATTGGAGAAGAGGAAGGATTTAATGTATGAAGCAATGATTAATCCCATAACGTTGCTGATGATTGCGAGAAGGCTGATTGGTCTGGAGTTGCAGGGATTTGTTTTTGCACCTTTTTATGCAGGGCAGTAATGTTTGCTGATTTCCAAGCAGACGACAGATGACCTCGAGCAAATGAGAGGGTGAATAGAACAGAGAGAGGGTGAGCAAGAGCAGAAGAGCAGGTTTTTAGGACATGTGGACTGATGCCGTCTGGACCGGTTGCAGAATCTGAGTCGAAGTTCGACAGCAAGCTCTCCACCTTGTCAGGAGAAAAGGACACAGAGTCCAGGGACAGTTGTCCAGGGTGCGACTGGGTAAAGTGGATAGAGAAAGCGTTGGGTTTTGGACACAAGATTGTGATGCAAACACCGAGTTTAGGCATTCAGCCTTTTCACGTGCGGTATCAGCAGTGCGCCATTTGAGGTAAGGGAGGGGATGGAGGGGGAACATACACCAGAAACAGATCTGATTAGACACCACCAGGATTTTGAGGAGGGAGAGAGGTTTGAAAGTTCGGACTTGAGCTTAGAAAGATGAAGTTTTCTGGCTCTCCTGAAGGTAGAACACACTTGTTCCGAGCTTTATGGAAGGAACTGAGATTGCCCTCAGTTGGGTTTGCTTTCCATGAGGTAAAGGCAAGTTGTTTCAGGCTAACTGCCTCGCCACAAGCTTCAGTGAACCAAGGGCAGGAGGAAGGGTAGGACAACTGAAGACGAGAGGGGATAAATCTGTGCATGAGGGAGAGCAAGTTTCTTTGAAAGAATTCCCAGGATAAGTTGATGTTGGAGAAAGTAGTGATAGGAGACCAGTCTATAAGTTTGATGGCTGCTTGGAGACCCTGCCAGTCAGGTTGAGTGAAATGCCAGACTCGACGGTGGTGAGGTGGTTCTCTGATAATAGCCAGAGAGATGTCCACTTTGACAAGGACGTGGTCAGAAGAACCGACTGGAGTGGAGGAAGAGCAGCAGATTTTGTCAGGGAAATTTGTCAAAATCAGATCCAGAAGAGATGGAGTACCATTGGTTGAGATCCGGGTTGGGAAGTTGACCGATTGAGTCAGTCCCAATGAGTCGCAGAAAGCTTTTGCTGAAGTGCTATGACAGATGAGAGAGGTACCCACACCTCGCCAACTGGCATGATGACAATTGAAGTCGCCACATATGAGGAAGAGAGAGTTTGGATGAGAAGATAGAAGTTGGTCCATGTTTTCGGATAGATGGAGTCATCACTGTTAGGTGGATGGAACCATACACATATAAACATGAGGTGGGAGTGGAGGGGAAGCCATAGCCAGAAGTATTCCTGGGAGTGTGGGGGAGTGTGAGGGCAGCGCATGGAGAGTGAGGAATAGAGTCTTTGATGAAGAGAGCAACTCCTCCACCAGGACGAGGCTCACGTCTGTCATACCGGAGGAGGGAGTAACCAGGGAGAGATACTTGGGAGTGAGACACGTCTTGGGAGTGGAAAGTTTCTGTTATACAGATTATGTCTGGTTTGTCAGTGGCAACCTGTATGGAAAGATCTGAAAGGTTTGAGCAAAGGCCCCGGATATTTGAGGTCCACACTGTTAATGAAGAGGGAGGGGAGGAGGGCTTTGGGTGCAGGGGGTGGGAGGGGAGGGGGATGGTAGGACAAGGGACGAGGGGGGGAGGTAAGGAGGGTTGTTGAAAGAGTGTGGGGGATTGTAGAATAGCTAGGGGAGGGGGCCGGATGAGAAGGAGAAAAGGCTCTGTGGTGCTGGGGGAGAGGGGGACAAGAGAGGGGGAAGAAAGCAGTTGAGGATTTGAGGAGGTGGAGTGAAGAGATGGAGGTGAGAGGGCAGTGGAAGGTGGCAGCTTTGTGGATGAGAGGAGGGGCAACTTTCAGAAGGATAAGTGAGGGGGGTGAATGGTGGGAGAAAGGTGAGGGGGAGTTTTTGAGAGAGGTGAGAGGGAGGCTTGGAGGGAGAAGAGTGTAATGGTTGCTTTGAGAGTGAGGGGTGAGAGGGGTGAGTTGGCACTGAAATTTGAAAAAAAGAATGGTTCATGGAAAGCGAACATTCATAGCAAATTGTTTTTTTTTTCAGTTTTAGGTCAGAGATGCGATTAAACACATTTCTTGAGGGATGCAATAAAGGCGAATTCAGAGAATGGAGAGATGAAATGCT
Source organism: Eptatretus burgeri (assembly GCF_056783735.1). Lineage (NCBI taxonomy): Eukaryota > Metazoa > Chordata > Myxini > Myxiniformes > Myxinidae > Eptatretus > Eptatretus burgeri. The sequence continues at coordinate 38,425,462 of NC_140968.1, forward strand.
GTCACAGTTGGATTTTTTAGGCAAA
>NC_140968.1:38427986-38495486 GCF_056783735.1 Eptatretus burgeri
CTTTTTGAGCGCACAACTTTTTGAGATTTAATGCACAACAATTTAATGAATGGCTGACATCTATACTAATAAAAGGCAGTGTGTGTGTGTGTGTGTGTGTGTGTGTGTGTGTGTGTGTGTGTGTGTGTGTGTGTGTGTGTGTGTGTGTGTGTGTGTGTGTGTGTGTGTGTGTGTGTGTGTGTGTGTGTGTGTGTGTGTGTGTGTGTGTGTGTGTGTGTGTGTGTACGTATGTGGGAGTTGCTGTTGTTGCCTACTATCTCCACATGATGAAATCTTTCGGTTTTGTATGCAAAAATAGATGTTACTGGAAGAGCGAGTTGACAAAAGGTTTTTTTTTTAAATCCAAAAAAATCAAAAAGGGCCATGTCATGAAAGTGTGGCTTCAGGTGGTTACAAGTAAGGAAATTGAGGTCACAAACGTGAAGGGAGGAAACACAATAACATGCAAGTAAGAAGGTTGAGCCAAGTAGGGTGGGATTGGGGATGACACGAGATGGCGCTGTTCCAATTGCTTGAAGCCCTGAAGAGAAGAGTTTTATTGAAACTTCCCTCGAAGGCCGTTCAAACTAGACAAGGAAGTGGTTAAAACCAAAGTGAGCAAAACAAGCCACCGTTATGTATTTATGTCATGTAAAACTTATCCACCTTTTCAACTATCTGTTATGGTGATAACGAAGGATAAGGCAAGTCATTACAAATACAATGAAGTACTTAAGAATGCTAGCAAGCCTCTACAATTCTCCAGCTAAAAGATGCGATTAACATAATGTGTACTTCGTAACATCGACCATGTAATACTGTTCACGGGTTGGTAGTGAGCGGTAAACAGCCCAAGATGATATTTGGAACTTGCAAGAAGAATATTCAGTGGAAGTTTATATCTCCATCATGAAGCCCCTACTTTTGCAGTGAAATACAGAAGAATAATGTATCGGAGTCTTCATTTACAAATTTGTTCAATATCCCCAATGGCATCTCCAAAGATCTCATCACCAGCTCTTCGATAAATTAAGGTGCAACCAACTTGTACAAAGACAAACCCAGGCAAAAATGACATTCCTGTAATAATTCTCTGCAGATTACTGTAATACGAGTACAACTCTCAAATACTATAGTTATAACTGCAGCACGTTTGCCTGGGAAAAATTCAGACACATCTGATTCGGAACTAATGATGAGCAATTTTATTTTTTAATGCGATTGTCAATTTCCTTGCTGCAGACATGAGTGAGTTGACCGCAATAGATTGTGCTTTGGATTGCTCCTGCAATCAAGAGGACTTTAAATGCATCAACAAGCAAGATAAATGGATAACACAAAGCACTGTTGTAAAAGCAGGTAATCAATCACGCCAAGGTCTGTTTGCTGGCTTATCGAAGTGGGTGGATCCTCATCAAAGTTCATTTCCTGATGGCAAGTTTCCTCACTTTTGTTGACTTTGGTTTGAATGTGTCAACCTCTTATAAAACGACACAGAAATTCAATCATTTGTCTTTGTATCGAAGCTCGTGGAGGATGTACAACACAGAAAGAACCAGGACCAGGACATAAGAACAGTTGAACAGGGTGGGCGAGAGAGTGAGTGGGAAGAGGTGGGCTTAGGGAGAGTTAATGAGGGTATAAAAAAATCATGGGTATGGACGAGGAATGACCTGAGATTGTGGTGACCAGCTGTCCTGAACTTGAAACCTGGAAGGAAGAATGATATTGAAGATACTGAAAAAGTTGATTCCACATGCAGGAAAACAGAGGAATCGAGTAAGAGGAGGTGACAGGTGAGCGGTGATTTTCACGAGAGGGGGGTTACTGATGCCTGGTGTTGGCTTAATGGTTAGGGTGGTGGGCTTGGGATCCTGAGTTCAAATCCCACTCTGCTGTTGAATTAATACCAGGTGGGGTTGACTACCTGTCATCCTTCCGAAGTCGGCAAAATGAGTGCCAGCATGCTGGTATCCTGAGTTGGAGTGGCGACCCTTCCAGGATTGTGCCCAATTACCAAGGAGACTGCTTAAGCAGCACAGAGTATGGTCCCAATGGTTGGATGGAGTTACTGGCAGACCACACCACACACATCTTGCAGAAACAGAAGGAGAGGAGGAGGTGGAGGGAGGAGAGGGGAGAGGGGTGGCACGACCAGGGGAGAGGGGTGGCACGACCAGGGGAGAGGGGTGGCACGACCAGGGGAGAGGGGTGGCACGACCAGGGGAGAGGGGTGGCACGACCAGGGGAGAGGGGTGGCACGACCAGGGGAGAGGGGTGGCACGACCAGGGGAGAGGGGTGGCACGACCAGGGGAGAGGGGTGGCACGACCAGGGGAGAGGGGTGGCACGACCAGGGGAGAGGGATGGCACGACCAGGGGAGAGGGGTGGGGGCACGACCAAGGTGGAGGGTCAGGAACAGAAAGAAAGCAGATAAACGATTAGAGACCACCGACCACCTGGAAACGCTACCGAAAACGTTGGTGGGACGATGTTGTTGTTGTTTTCTACTTAAGTGTGGAAATTCAACGGTTGGGAGCCATTTGAATTTTAAAGATAATTCCCCAATCGTTAAGCTCTAATCGGAACTTTCACGGTGGCGGTGGTTTAAGGAAAAGGAAAAACAATTTTGTGAGTTATTATCCGTTCAGAATTAACCAAACGACAAGAGACAGCGTGTCCGTCCAGGTTGAAGTGAGAATTTTTCACCGATCGCTGTGGTAGCCGGTTTGGATGACTTCACTACATCGTCGCCGACGGATAAGGCAGATGTTGTGGGGTCGCTAACCCCTCGTGTAGAGAGAGGTGCGCTTCACAACGTTCATCACAGCTGGCTGCACAAAACCAAATTCGAACCTGTCACTCAGTCACAGGGTTCGTCCGCCACTCACGTTTCCATAACTGCACAGCTTCAACAACACGCCTCTCAGTGGATGCGACAAACAAAACCCGCCACTCCATCGCCGTCTCACCTGACCAACTTCTGCTTCGGAACCCCAAATTTCGAGTACGTTATTCGTCTCGTCCAAAAAAATCTCGAGAGCAGAACTAGCACCTCAACGTCCGGAACGAAGATCACACCGACGTGTTTACGTCATGTCAAAACGCGCTGACGATTTGAACGTCGTGACGTCATCGCGTTTTTTTCTTTTTTCTTTTCTTTTCCGTTCGACGTTTCTTTCGACGTACCGCAACTGCGCTTAAGCATCATATATTCCATCGAATGTGAATCACCTCTTTACAACTACGTCGACCCTTAAACTACACCCAATGGGAAGAGCGTAAATAGTCCAAAGTGTCCAATAGTGACGCACAAACGTCGCGTGCGCTTTACATTGGCAAAAACTTCGGCTTCGAGCGAGGAAAACGTGGAGAAAAATAATTATACATATCATTGCGTCATAAAAATATAAATGAGGCAAACATGGTGAAAAGGAGATGATTTAATTATTCAAGGAGGGTGAAGAATTGACGCGAAGAAGAAGGTGTGTAGTGAATCCCACACCAAGTTACACCGGCTCCCGGTTTCATTCCGACTGGTGATTATTTTTTTAAAAAGTACATTTTATAGAAGGCAAAGAGAAAACTTTCAACATTGCATCTTAATGACATCGTTACGTCACTTTATTTGGATTTCCCAAGTAATTTTAAGACGTATCAAGTCATGATCTAAAACATGTTGTTCGTTCAGCTTGAAGGATAATTACCTTGCGTTTTTTAGAAAGCACTGACCGTTTAAGGGAATATTAGTATATAATTTTTCAATAAATAAATAAGTATAGTTGTATAATTTATTTATTTTTAAAATGTTCAATCGGAAAAATCGATTTTACGAAGTATCGCGATAACTGACGTCATTCTGACGTCAAATGTTCATTGTGGTGTTGAGGTAAATGCACGCGCTCATCACAATTCAAGAGCTCGACTCCTAAACACTGCGATTCATCGGGGGTTATGGTTCGCATTGATGTACGGTGTGCGAACTATCCGAAACTGCCCATGCTATGACGTAATTGCGGAAGGTGTTCGTTGGATGACGTAATGGAATCACGTGACGGGGCTTTCCTCAAGTCCAGACAATTTTGACGCAGAGGAGGCCTTTTGACCCATCATGCCGTGCGTTACACCAACACCACGTTCATTCAACCAATGTTTATTTACTAAAATTCTCTCAGGGTGGAGTCTGTGGAGATGAAACAGGGCAGGCAAGTGTGTGTGTGTGTGTGTGTGTGTGTGTGTGTGTGTGTGTGTGTGTGTGTGTGTGTGTGTGTGTGTGTGTGTGTGTGTGTGTGTGTGTGTGTGTGTGTGTGTGTGTGTGTGTCTGACTGACTGTGTGTGTGTGTGTGTGTGTGTGTGTGTGTGTGTGTGTGTGTGTGTGTGTCTGACTGACTGTGTGTGTGTGTGTGTGTGTGAGTGTGTGTGTGTGTGTCTGTGTGACTGACTGTGTATGTGTGTGTGACTGTGTGTGTGTGTGTGTGTGTCTGTGTGACTGACTGTGTATGTGTGTGTGTGTCTGTGTGACTGACTGTGTATGTGTGTGTGACTGTGCATGTTTGTGTGACTGTGTGTGTGTGTCTGTGTGACTGTGTGTCTGTGTGAGTGTGTGTGTGTCTGTGTGACTGTTTGTTTTTTAAACAAAGGCTGAGTGGGAGGAAGGAATGAAGATGGTTGTCGGGTGATGAATGAATAAACGCTGAAAGCACATTCATCTTTCAGCAAGAACCTCACACACATCACAATCATTACACGTATATGTATGTATATTATACATATATATATATATATATATATATATATATATATATATATATTGTTGTGGTTAACGAAATTCGCAAACCACCATTCAGGTCCCTTAGGTGAGATATCTCTGTAAGTATATGTGTAGTTAGGCCCAAACCCGTTGTTTAGAGGGAATAAATGTCATTCATTCGGGCTGCGACCCTTCTAGATAGCCGTTTTTCTTTTACTATCTTTATTTTGGACCAGCCGCCATTACTACCACCACCAACCACGTCTCAACAGCCATCACACCACAACCAGCAGCCGCAACGCCGCTTCACAACAACAACACCAACAGCCACGACCTTTACCGTCACATCTCGCTCTCGCAACCATCGCATCACCGCCATTTCCGCGCCGCTTGTGGGCACCGATACTGGACTCGTGCAGGGCGCGCGCCGAACAGCGTGTACAAAACCACGGATTTTCCACTTCAAAAACGGATCAAAAACGACACACGCCCACTTTTGTTCCGTCCAATCGGTGAGCGAGGGGCGATTTGGCCCCGCCCCCAGGGCGTTGGAGGGCCATCGATATATGCAAATTTATGGATCAAAAAGCATTCACGCCCACTTTTTCTCGGGCCAATGGGGAGCGAGGTGAAAGGTCGAAGGGAGGGGGTCAAAGATGAGAGAGCGAAGCCACGGGGCTGATATAAGCGACCGCGTTCGTCAGTCAAAAAAACGAGAGTTAAGACTTCGTGGGCGGTGGAGTTGGGAAGAAGAAGCAAGAAGGAGTTGGTCATCGTCGTGTGCGTTGGAGTCGGAGCGGAGGGGACGGAGCTGTGGAGAGGCGGCGAGGGCAGACGAGGGGGTGCTCGCGTCGTGCAGGGAGCTGCACACCAGGGAGGCCGACGGCGCGACCTGGCCGAGGTGGAGACGCTCGTCGCGGGACTCGAGGCAGAGTAGGAATCCTCTATACCCCGAGCATCAGCAACCCCCCTCCTGTTTCCCCCCCGCGCTGAGATAGTGCGACCAAGGGGGCCCCTTTCCCACCCCCTACCAGACACTGCCCGCGAGGCCCGCGGAGTTGAGGCACCATCGCCGCTCCGCGTCTCATCACCAGACGGGTAGGCCCGACCCGGTCTCGGCCTCAGGCCTGCCTCATCCTTGAGGGTATTCTTTTCCTTGGTTTTGGGTATGTGTTGTCGGCGCCGTCTGTGAAGTAAAATTGTATAAGTGTTGCCGTGTGCTCGCGTAATCGGTATTAGATCTGCATTGTCGCATTTGCTTTTTGTGTAAAATTGCATTGTGTTTCTTTCCTTTTCTATGTGCTTTTGGTGGAATTGTATATGTGTGCTTTCCGTTCATCGCGAATAAATGTGCTTTGTGTTGAACTGTTTCCCGCTTCGCTTCGTCATTTCTTTCATTGAATCCTCATCTTGCTCCACGTAAAGGGTTGGTAGTGGGCTGGATACGCCCGATAATTAATCGAACCGTCGAGGTCGACGAATAACACCGCTCGGTTATCCCGATAGTACGGAACGGGTCGCTTAAGTGGCCCGTGTCCGAAGTCGACCTGCGGCGAGGTGCGACCGCCCGGTCTACCCTCCGTGTGGGTACTTAGGTAGGTCGAATTTGGCGAGCAACCCTATCCCACGCGGGGGCTGATTGGCTCGATCGCGGTGAGACCGAAATGTCCACCCGTGACTGGTTCCCGGCGTTAGTCCGAGAGGGTCACGACTGGATTGTCCGTCCGGTGGGCGACGTGCCGCGATTCGAGTTACGTGGCCGTCCGCACGCCGGCGGGCGCGAATCCGCAACACTGGTGTCAGGTCGTGCGATACAAATTCATCGCCCTCCTCGCGGCACTGGTATCGGAGAACAGGAAAACGGGCTGTCCTGTCTCCAATTAAATTCACGGGAATCGGTCCAGGGGTGAGAGAAGCGACCCCCGATTCCCTCCAAATTACGAGCGAGCGAAATTAACCCTTCACGAGAAGCAAGATGGCGTCTCAAGGCGAGCGGGAGCCGGGGGTATTAGAAATGGATGTAGAATGCGTAGGATCCATGGCCCAGGATGGAATGCCCGTGCAGGAACATGAACTCGTCCAACTGAACCCAGAGCCCGAAATAGGTGCGGCCGCGGTGTATGACACCTCCCCTCCCCCCCTCCACCAAAACCCTTCCCCGATCCCTGCCGAAACGGCTCACCCAAGCGCACCCGACATGGCCCAGCTATGCGCCATGCTGGCGGCAATGACAGCAAAAATGGATGCGAATACACAACAAATGAACGAAAAGATGGATGCGAATACACAACAAATGAACGGAATGGAAACAAACATGAAGGAAGAAATGAAAGAGCTACGGGGTGAGACGCAGAACATGGGCCGATGCCTGCAGGCGGGCATGAAGGCCGTGACCAGGGAGCTGGGAATGGCGACTCCACGTGTGGGAGCAAACGAGCTGGAAGGGGTGCAACGGCTGACAGGCCCGCGGTGGAGGCGGGTAAAAAAATAATTCGGGGGGCGTGTTGGGCGAGGGTCGTGACAGAAGAATCGACGGTGACCAAAAGGGAAAAATTAAATGGGGAGACGAAAACGTGTGAGACGAGACACGAGGTGACGACAACGGAAATAATAGTGGAGACAAGGGAGGTAAAGGGTGAAGAGTTGGCAGTGATGGTAGCCGGGAAGGGAACGATAGAGAGACTGCACGGTGAGGACGGGGTAAGTGACGCACACACACACACACACGGAGGTAGTGGAGGACAATGGGGGTGAGCTCGCGGAGCGTGTAGAGACCCAGTGCGAGCACCTGGATGGCCTCCTCCAGGAACGAGGGGAGGGAGTATGCCCCCTTGAGGCGAGTCACGACCAGGTGAGTTCGGTCGTGCTTTGCGAGGTTGAGAGGAGGAGTGCTGTGGACAGGTGCACGGAGAGCTTGGGGGGTATAGAGGCCCCGGAGACCCTTGTGGGGACACGAATCCCCAGTGTGGTTGTCCCTGTGTGTGTGGTGCAAGGTGTGAGTGCGGCACCGTGTGTGGAAGCGACCCCGTGTGTGAGTGGTGAGGTGGCGATTGTGCCAGAGTACGTGCTTCCCAGCACGCCGTGTGTGGATGAGGAACCGCGGTTGAGTGCCCCCGCGTGTGTGAGTGAGGCACCGCGGGTGAGTGGCCCCGCGTGTGTGAGTAGTATGGTTTGTGTGAGTAGTGAGGCACGCGTGAGTGAACGGCCGTATGCAAGGGAGACCGTGTGTGTGAGAGAGCGGTATGTGAGGGAGATGTCGGTTGGCATGCGGGAGCACGCAGCCGCGTCTCCCGGTGTGAATGTGATGGAGTGGACTGTGTGCGTCGTAACACGCAGGTGTGCGTGGGTTGAATGGCGACGACGAAGGCGACATGAGAAGAAAGAAAGCCGGGTAGCGGCTGTAGTTGTTTCGCGGACCGTGCCGGGTTCACCCAGCAGTGAGCACGCGGTTCGTGCTGTGCAACGCACGAGACCGCCACGTGCTCGCTTGCGAGAGTGAAGTCCCGGTCCGGAAACGCACGCGGTGGATTTGCCGATCCCGCGGACGGACAAAGTTTTGGCAGGTAAACGAATTTGGACCGGACGGGTTCTCCACGCGATCGTGTGTGTTAAGCCCCAACGGGCAAAGCACATGTGTTCACGTGGGGAACCCCTCGAGACGTGGGGCTTGTGTTTTTTTTATGCGCACGGTGACGCCATGGCTGCACGTGGGGTTGGAATCCGGCAGGAGGGGTATCTCTGCCGGATGGTACCGTCCAAGGAGGGACGAGGAACACGTGCAGCTGCATGACGTCACGGGCAGGTGCAAAGTGCGCGAGTTGCCGCGCAGGTGCTGCGCATGGAAAAAAAAAACAAAAAAAAAACAAGCCTCACTTTCGGGGGCACAGGATTCCTGGGCAAGGGGTGGAAGACCCCCTTACCTAGGGCACAGGATGGAAACTAGTTAGGGGGAAGGGTTAGCTTAGCTAGACCGACTCCATGGGGCAGGGGTAAGTCCTCATGGAGTCCGTGGAATGGATGAGTTAGAGGGATTGTAGCCAGATTTAGGTTGGGAAAGTTATTTTAGAGATTTGGAGACAGTGACAGACTTGTGGATGTGTAGCGGGGACGCAGCTTAGCTACGTAGTGTTAAAAGGAACGTGCTGTAGTTTAAGGGACGACGTGGGAGCACGAGTTAGTTCGGGGAGGTAGTTAGAAGGATGGCAGTATTCAGCGGTGTGTGTGTTGAAGAGTTGTGAGGTGAGTACATGATGAGTGAGTGAGGCCAGCGGGTCTGTGTGAGTGGAGCGAATGGGGAATGCATGGTGCGATGAGTGATTGGGGGGAGGAGTGACTCCCGCCCAAGGGACCCCGGGGTCAGTGTAGACTGAGTTAGTGGGTTAGTCAAATTAACAAATAAGGAAGTCGTTTTGTTGTTGGTGGGGAAGTAGGCTCGAAACCCGTTTGGAGGGGTGCAGGAGCCCTGTTGACAGGCTGGGAGCGTGGTGGCGAAAGGTGAGTATCGCTGAGTGGGTACCCCGGGCACCAGGCCAGTCGGCCGTAGTAGGCCAAGGGCCCATGGGGGGGCCGGGATAGCGTAGTGGGCACGGGTGCGCCTGCTTGGTGCGGGGGCCCGGGGCGCCATTAGCCGCGTGGGCAGTGTTGTGGGCACGGGTGACCCTCAGAAAGGGGCCTGGGAAGCCAGCCTGCCACGTGTGCGTTTCAGGGGAGGTGCCATGGGGGGCACTCCCCGGTGTTAGGGAGCTGGTAGGCTCGGAGGCAGTGTAGTGCCCGGGGGTGCCATAGCGGGAGATTCGGCAGAGGGTCGTGCCTGCCAAAGGGAGCCACGCGTCCCAGCCATGAGACCGTGTGAGGGCACGGAGAGAAAATTGGGGGGTGAGGCCCGAAATTGTGAGGACACCAACACAGGCGACGGGAATCTGGGTTGTTAGAACCAATAGTTTAAGCGAGAGGCGCTTGTTGAAAGCCCCGGGGTAGTTTAACAGTGAAATGGTTAGGGTAGATTAGGAAGTGTACCCCTCCGCACCATCCATCCCCTCGCTCTCGTTGTGGGCCGCTGGACCCACTTTGTGTTATAGATCGCTGAACTCTGGGGAGGCCATCCTGAGGCTTCGTTGGGCCTCGACACAGGACGTTAGCTCTCCCTTATTCCCCTCCGGAAAGGGAACGTAGGGGTTGGGAGTAGGCTAGGTGACAGGATAGGTTAGCCGAACAAGGACGATAAAGGGGGTTAGGGGACGATTTATAGTGGGGAAGTAAAAATAAAAAAAATAAGTTGGGGCTAAATTGGGGTTTGACAAATTAAGGGAGTGGGTATAGACAGTGACAGGCAAAGGCGATAGGTTGGGAGGGAGACCGTAGGGTAGGTCCAAGCCTGCCTTCCGAGTGGCCAGCACCACCGCACTCCCTCCACCAACCTCCACTGAACGGCAAAGGCTGGCCAACTTCATCGGCTGGCCGTGTTTTGCTTCAAGGCCTGTGCCGCCCACTTCATCGGCAGCTGTTGTTTTGCTGCAAGGCCTGTGCCGGCCAACTTAATCGGCTGGCCGTGTTTTGCTTCAAGGCCTGGGCCGGCCACGTCATCTGCTGGCTGTGTTTTTCTTCAAGGCCTGTGCCGGCCAATTCGTCTGCCGGCTGTGTTTGCCTGCAGCGGCCATGTTCTGCAGGCTGTGTTTGCCTGCTCACCTTTGCCATGCTATGCCCACTGCCCCTGTTCACCAGCCCCGTTCAATTTTTGCTTTGCCCCCCCCCCCTGTTCATTGCCATGTGTGCCGGGATCAGAAAGCAACAGTTTGCAAGCTGCAAGAACTGCCCTGTTGGCAGCTGCAACACGGGCCTGCAGTGGCGGCCCGTGCACCGTGTTTGCATTCATCCATTCATCCATCCATTCGTTGTGTTCATTGCGTGTGCCACTTGAGCTGGCACGGAGACTGCGTTTGTGCAGCCCATGCACCGTTGTGGTTCACTGCGTTCAGTTCAAAAGGGAAGGCCTTGGACTGCGTGTGAGCAGCCGGCCACGTTCCCTGTCACCTGCATTGTTTGAGCCAGAGACTGCATGCGAGCAGCCTGGCTCCCTGCGAACTGCTTTCTTTTTGCAGAGTTCAGTGATCCTGGGCCATGGTTTAGTGTAAAATTTGTAAGTGAAGATGTACTGTACATATGAGTGCGCCCCCGGCATGTCTGTCTTAGCGCCGGCAATTTTATTTCAGTCGTCCGTGTGAGTGAGTTTGTTTAGGTAGTTACTCAGCCCTCAGGTTATTTATTTTGGGGACACGAATACCATGAATGTCGCACTCAGGGATCCGTAGGTAAAATGTACTAGGGGAAAACTACACATGATGGCACACGAAAATTTGACGACTCGGGACGAGTCTGTAAAAAGGGGAGGGGGTAGTGTTGTGTTGACGAAATTCGCAAACCACCATTCAGGTCCCTTAGGTGAGATATCTCTGTAAGTATATGTGTAGTTAGGCCCAAACCCGTTGTTTAGAGGGAATAAATGTCATTCATTCGGGCTGCGACCCTTCTAGATAGCCGTTTTTCTTTTACTATCTTTATTTTGGACCAGCCGCCATTACTACCACCACCAACCACGTCTCAACAGCCATCACACCACAACCAGCAGCCGCAACGCCGCTTCACAACAACAACAACGCCAACAGCCACGACCTTTACCGTCACATCTCGCTCTCGCAACCATCGCATCACCGCCATTTCCGCGCCGCTTGTGGGCACCGATACTGGACTCGTGCAGGGCGCGCGCCGAACAGCGTGTACAAAACCACGGATTTTCCACTTCAAAAACGGATCAAAAACGACACACGCCCACTTTTGTTCCGTCCAATCGGTGAGCGAGGGGCGATTTGGCCCCGCCCCCAGGGCGTTGGAGGGCGATCGATATATGCAAATTTATGGATCAAAAAGCATTCACGCCCACTTTTTCTCGGGCCAATGGGGAGCGAGGTGAAAGGTCGAAGGGAGGGGGTCAAAGATGAGAGAGCGAAGCCACGGGGCTGATATAAGCGACCGCGTTCGTCAGTCAAAAAAACGAGAGTTAAGACTTCGCGGGCGGTGGAGTTGGGAAGAAGAAGCAAGAAGGAGTTGGTCGTCGTCGTGTGCGTTGGAGTCGGAGCGGAGGGGACGGAGCTGTGGAGAGGCGGCGAGGGCAGACGAGGGGGTGCTCGCGTCGTGCAGGGAGCTGCACACCAGGGAGGCCGACGGCGCGACCTGGCCGAGGTGGAGACGCTCGTCGCGGGACTCGAGGCAGAGTAGGAATCCTCTATACCCCGAGCATCAGCAACCCCCTCCTGTTTCCCCCCGCGCTGAGATAGTGCGACCAAGGGGGCCCCTTTCCCACCCCCTACCAGACACTGCCCGCGAGGCCCGCGGAGTTGAGGCACCATCGCCGCTCCGCGTCTCATCACCAGACGGGTAGGCCCGACCCGGTCTCGGCCTCAGGCCCGCCTCATCCTTGAGGGTATTCTTTTCCTTGGTTTTGGGTATGTGTTGTCGGCGCCGTCTGTGAAGTAAAATTGTATAAGTGTTGCCGTGTGCTCGCGTAATCGGTATTAGATCTGCATTGTCGCATTTGCTTTTTGTGTAAAATTGCATTGTGTTTCTTTCCTTTTCTATGTGCTTTTGGTGGAATTGTATATGTGCGCTTTCCGTTCATCGCGAATAAATGTGCTTTGTGTTGAACTGTTTCCCGCTTCGCTTCGTCATTTCTTTCATTGAATCCTCATCTTGCTTCACGTAAAGGGTTGGTAGTGGGCTGGATACGCCCGATAATTAATCGAACCGTCGAGGTCGACGAATAACACCGCTCGGTTATCCTGATAGTACGGAACGGGTCGCTTAAGTGGCCCGTGTCCGAAGTCGACCTGCGGCGAGGTGCGACCGCCCGGTCTACCCTCCGTGTGGGTACTTAGGTAGGTCGAATTTGGCGAGCAACCCTATCCCACGCGGGGGCTGATTGGCTCGATCGCGGTGAGACCGAAAGGTCCACCCGTGACTGGTTCCCGGCGTTAGTCCGAGAGGGTCACGACTGGATTGTCCGTCCGGTGGGCGACGTGCCGCGATTCGAGTTACGTGGCCGTCAGCACGCCGGCGGGCGCGAATCCGTAACAATATATATATATATATATATATATATATATATATATATATATATATATATATATATATATATATATATATATATATATATTGTTGCGAATTCGCGGCCGCCGGCGTGCGACCACGTAACTCGAATCATGGTACGTCGCCCACTGGACGGACAATTCAGTCGTGACCCTCTCGGAACAACGCCGGGAGCTAGTCACGGGTGGGGGTTTAACCTCACCACGATTGTGCCAATTGCCCACCCGCGCAGGATAGGGTTGCTCGGCAAATTCGATCTACCTAAGTACCTGCGCGAATGGTCGACCGGGCGATCGTACCACGCCACAGGCCGACTCCGGACACGAACCTCTAAAGCGGTCCGTTCCGTGCTACAGTGATAACCGAGCGGTGTTATCGTCGGCCTTGACGGTTCCGATTAATTACCGGGATGTTGAACCCACTACGAACCCCTTACGTGATGCAAGATGGAGATTCACAAGGAGAAAAGCCAAAGCGAAACGGGCACAGTTCAACATGCAAGCATTTTATTATGTGACCCACGGCAAGCACGTATATACAGCCATACACAAAAAGCAAAGGCAAGAAGAAAACAGTTGACACCGACCTAACGCGTACACACGACAACACTTACACAGTTTTACTTCACATACGGCGCCAACACACATTTACACAAAAGCAAAAGAAGGAAGCCACCCTCACAGACAAGGAGGCAGACAGGCCCGTAGGTCAAATGTGCGCAGGACCTAGAGGAGCGGCCAGGTTCACGAGACCGGGGAGGTCTAACCCGCGTCCTCGTGACGCGTTGGCGGGCAAGCCGCAAAATGTCCGTGCCGCTGTGCCCCGACTCCGTGCCCCTGGCATGCTCGTTGGCACAACGTTTGGGGTGGGGGAGGAACAGGGCCCCCTTTGCACTATCTCAGTGCGGGGGAAGGGGAAACTGTTGATGCCCTGGGGGAGGGGAATGGCTGGCTGGCTTGGGTCCCCCGACGAGACAAGTGATCCCCCACACCGCAACCTCGTTGCCGACCGCCGTCCTCCTTGCCTCGGACCCGAGCTTCCTTGCCCCGACCCGTCGCCTGCAGCTCCACCGCACGCACTCCCCTTCTTCCAGCTCAATTCTCAACTCCGCTCCCCAACGCTCAACGCTCCACACTTCTCGCTTCTCTCACCACGCTTACGCTTAGCTCCACCAGTTCCACATTCTTCTTGCTTCTCTCACCACGCTTACGCTTAGCTCCACCAGTTCCACATTCTTCTCTTCAACTCCCCCAGTTCCACACTCTCCTCGCTTCTCTCACCACGCTTACGCTTAGCTCCACCAGTTCCACATTCTTCTCTTGCGAGTCGCCTTCCGCTCGCACCTTTATAGCTCTCAGCAGGCGCCGATATGCAAATTCCCGGATCAGAACACGATTGGAGGCGGGGCCACACCGCCCCCCCCCCCGGTCAGCCATTGGTCAGGCAAAAATGGGCGTGAACCTCCCCTGATCCTAAAATTTGCATAGAAGGACATGGACGGAATTCACCGACACGTGCCTGGAGGTGGAGCCAAGCCGCCTCGCGCTTGCCCATTGGACGGAGGAGAAGTGGGCGTGAAGCATTCCTGATCCGCGGATCGACGCGTTCGGCCTCCATGGCTGAACGGCTCTGGGAACACGACGTTTGGTGTTGACTGGTGGTGTTTGGGAATGGCAGTAGAAGCGATGATTGTAATGTCCTGGGAGCAGTGAGGCACGGAGAGTCGTGAGGGTTGTCGTAACTGTTTATTGCGTTCCTGGATGTACACTACTGCGAGCCTCTAGCGGGCGCGAACAGCTATATGCATTGCAGACACGTGACTACTATCACAACTCCTCCACGCCCCCACAACGCTCCATGCCAATACACCACACTCCTCCCTCCTAAAAGTATGATTTTAAAATGACAATAATAAAAAATCATTGGCACTACAACACAAAAAGCAACTAGTGCCAAAACGGCACTTAGCAAACGCACGAGCAGCATGATACAAAAAGCAACTGGTGAAAAAGAAAAGACACTAATCATCCAAAAGCCCCAGGTTTCTCGATCCGCCCCGGGCAGATAGCGCCTCCAGACGGCCCATGCTTACACGCCTTCCGGCGAGGTCGAGGTGACACCCCAGGCGAACCTCCCCCAGCACCATCAAATGCCCCCGGTCGACAAGTTGGCACATCTCCCTCAGACAGGACCGAATCAGGCAAGCACCCCGAGCCTGCAAGCCCTGCGGGCGCCAGCGTGGCTGACCTTGACGAGATCAGAGGTTTGCGCTCCATGGCGCCCGGCACGTCTGACCTTGGTGAAACCAGGGGTGGGGGTGACGCTAAACAGCGAACCTGCCCTGGCTCCCCACCATCAACTCGAACCAGGCAATTAGCCGGCTCCATTACCAGCTGTCCCACACCAAAACCACGCACCAGCGCCGGGCGCAACACCGCCCCTGCCACCGACCCCTTAGGTCGCAGCAAATCCAGCCAAGACTTCAACACACGTCCACACGGACGATCAGCGTAGACTGGATGCACAGCAATGTCATAAAGCAGCAAAAACATCGTTCGCGCAGATGCGAACTCCCCTTTACGTACAGCGCATTCCCACAGTATAATTCTAACACATGAGGGTGCAGCGAACTGCGGACTGTCATCGAAGACCGAGATCTGGAAGACCTCTTT
Source organism: Eptatretus burgeri (assembly GCF_056783735.1). Taxonomy (NCBI): domain Eukaryota; kingdom Metazoa; phylum Chordata; class Myxini; order Myxiniformes; family Myxinidae; genus Eptatretus; species Eptatretus burgeri. Next base: position 38,443,527 of record NC_140968.1, read on the forward strand.
ATTCGCAACGATCGACCGCAAGGTCTTCACATCAAAGAAAGCATTGATCCCAACCAAACACATTTTGCTCACACGCGGACCGTCGGCATTTGCTTTTATAACGCCATGCTTAATCACTCGCGCTGTGAGAATCAAACATACAACAATTAACAAATAATAAACCACGCTGCGCGCAAGCCTCTTGGTTGTCACGACGTTGAGATGACTTGCATGCAGGTCCTCATCTGAACGTCGAAGAGGACACCATCGATGGTCGCGTTCCGCGAACTTCTTGAATGTGACCGGTTCGCTCCAATCCCCCATTGAAATTGCCTGAACGACACGGGCGTGCACTGTATCATGAGCTGACTCCACCGTGACCTGCTCGGCGGTGACCGGCCCATCCTGGACCTGGCCCAGTGCCAACACATCAACCCGGTTGGTTGATCCAGATGAAGGTGGACCCTCCGCGCAATGCAAGCACGAGAGCCCGTCGCAGCTGGCATGCTCCCCGTTGCTCTGGAACCGTATATCGGAGTTGCAGGAAGCAATGAACAGACACCAATGTTGTATCGCCACGGCCCCTGCCACCGGTACCTCACCCTCGGGTCTCAAGGGAGGCCCGGGCCAAAATGTAGGTACGGAGCCCGAAGGAGACACAGGCGCACCTGGAGGTACGAACTCCGAAAGAGGAACCTCCTCCCACCGACTCTCTAATCGGCTCGGCATGGGACATCCGAGGTGAATGGCTGGCGCCGTCCCGTCTAGTTGAATGCGGGCCAACCAGCTCCGACCCAAAAGGGCGGGGCCCTCCCCTCGCACCACGAACAGTGAGAGCTCGACCCGCTGACCTTGATGGGCAACCAACACGTGTGCCCTGCCAACCGCTGGAAGCACTTCACCGGTATACGTGTGCAATGCGAGGGTAGACCTGAAAAAAGGCGTAGACCGAGGAGTGCAAGAGCGGTGCGCTCGCTTCTGATCGACACCGCCGCTCCGGTATCAACTTGAAACACGATTGGCGTTCCATTCACAAAACCTCGCACAGGCTGCAGGTCTCGACCCGGGACGTAAAAGCGTACGTCATGCACAAAACATCGTACCGGGTGTAGGTCTCGCCCCGCGTCGCTGGGGTCGCCTCGTACATCGCCATCCATGACCGTTATGGTGGCCAATGACACCTGGCACACACGCCGTAGATGTCCCTGAGTGTTCAGATCGTCATCAGACCGGCCGCGTTGCAAGGTTTGGCCACGGCCCGCACCGAAGACTGTGCGTGCGGTCATGGGCGTTTGGTACATCGTGCGGACCTCTGGATCACCTGTCATGCTCTGGCCAGTGAGGGCTCGGACATCTGTCAGAGTCTGCTTGATGGCCGACGCCGTTTCTGAGTTGAATGTAATGTCCTCGTCCTTTAGCCGTGGAATTGCAGAAACCATTTCCGACTCTTGCAAACCAGAAATAAAACGATCTTCGAGCCTGGCCTGCCGTTCACTCGACGTGAATTTGCAGGCGACGGTGAGATGTCTCACCCGTGCGGCGAAACTCGCGATGCGCCTCCCTGGGCGCCCCGCCAGGCGATCAAATTCACACCGCGCGAGCTGTGATGATTCTCCCGGCGCTCCGTGCGCCCGACAATCCAATTGCTCCGGCAACGACTCAAAGTCAATGCCGAGGAAAACAGGCACTCTGCACACGTCGATCCGAAACATCCTCGTCGCCAATGTAATGTCCGGGGAGCAGTGAGACACGGAGAGTCGTGAGGGTTGTCGTAACTCTGTTTATTGCGTTCCCGGATGTACACTACTGCGAGCCTCTATCAGGCGCGAACAGCTATATGCATTGCAGACATGTGACTACTATCACAACTCCTCCACGCCCCCACAACACTCTATGCCAATACTTCATGTGGGATGAAGTTGTGAAGGTAAAGGCAAAGTGGTGGTGTTTGCGAATGGTTGTAGAAGCGATGATGTGGTAGTGTAGGTGGTGAAGGTGGCGTCATTGTAGTGTGGTTGGCGCTGTGGTGGGATGGCGTGGTTGTTGAGATGCTGTTTGTTTGAAATAAAAGATAGAACAGAAAAATGGCTTACTCAAAGCGCCGCAGCCCGGATGGATCACATAAATTCCCTCTATACAACGGGTTTGGGCTAACTACACATGTACCTATGGGGATATCTCACCTGAGGGCCCTTTATGGTGTAATGCGAATTTCCACAGCCGTAACAATATATATATATATATATATATATATATATATATATATATATATATATATATATATATATATATATATATATATATATATAATATTGTTATATATATTGTTACGGATTTGGAAGCCTCTTGCACACAGACAGTCAGCAGTCCCAAAGTTTAGTTATTTCGTTAAGTATATGTGTATAGTTAGAATCCATCCCCTGTGTCTGACCGGAATTTCATGTGTGCGCTGCGAGTTATTTTTTTAGTTAGAATTAACAACAACAACATCCTCCCTCGCTCCTGCCACCATCAGCCTTCCTCACGCGCATGCGTGCCGAGTACAGACGTGGGCGGGGCTTCCATCGCCTCAGATCAGAGCCCCGCTCCAAAAAAGGGCATTGAGTGCTTCCTCTGCCCAATGAGCCAAGGGCGAGCATCGCACGCACGCCCCAGCCATTGAGAAGCCAGAACGCCCATGAATAAGTCGGGTGGTGAGCAGTCGGTCTGTGTGGCTTGGTCTTGGTCGTGGCTTGGTCTTGGGTGTGACTTGGTCTTGGGTGTGGCTTGGTCTTGGTTCAAGCGTTCTTGGTCTTGGTGGTCGCGCGGTCGGTCGAGTGAAAAGAGTTCGTGTCTGGGCTCGTCACCATTGCTCCTGTTTCACCCCACGTTAGGCACCCTATCCTCATTGCCGAGTCTGGAGTCTCGGCTGCTCGCCATCCAAGTTCCTTCGGACCACGGGTCCCACACGTGCAGTCGCGGGCCTAACCGCACGAGGCGGCCAGGTACCGACAGGACCCTGGTCCCCAGCTCGCCTCTCCCTCCTGGGCTGAGGGGCCGAATAAAGACCCATGGGGTCCATTTCTTTTTGGGTGTGTGTGTCTGTGTGTGGCCCGTCTTTAAGTAAAATTGTTAAGTGCTTTTGCTCACTGTACATTGCCTGCCTGATATTCGTGATGAAGTCTGCACTGTCTTATTATTGTAAATAAATATCTGTTAAATGTTCCATTTCGTTGCCTGCCGTTTCTACCATTGACCCAGCACGGTGCGGGCTTGAGAAGTCGTAAGGCCGTTCATGCCGTAAATTGTTCATTTGGACCGCCGGATCTTGGGAATCCCCGCACGGTTTACACCCGGATCGGGCTCGGTAAACGGCCCGTTCCGCCCAAGGTCTGTGGAGGGTGTGCTTTTCCCCGGTAGTTAGACAACATGGGTACTTAGGTATATTGAAATTAGGCAATTAACCCTACCCCATGCCGTAAAAATATTGGCGACCACGGTCCACTAAGGGACCCGTGACCTTTGTAGTTATCCAAGGGTTACAACCTTGCAATTCCAGGTGTTCGGTGGAGACGACCCTACTGCTCCACCTCGCGGTCGCTCCTCGCCACCGACCCCCAGCCTACAACAATATATATATATATATATATATATATATATATATATATATATATATATATATATATATATATATATATATATATATATATATATATATATATATATATACCGACACCAAAGTGTCACCTCCAACCCAAAGGCCTCAACCCAGTGACTGTCAAACAGACAAAGATTCCATGGTCACCATCAGTTAAACATCAAACGGAGCCACCTATCCGGATTATTTGTGAAGGCATACTGATAAATATCAAACCAAGGATGCCCACACTCATCATTTAAGCATCAGACACACCTCCTGACTGTTATGGTAAGCATCGCCATGGATTATGTCTCATGGTAAAACCACATAATTCACAAAGAATAACCGTCCATCTGCCACCCAGACGATTGTTCCCACAAATGCAAACCATTCAACCAGAAGGCACGTGATGTGATCGGCAAGTAAACCGAAACATGTGGAGTGACGAGCACTCCCACGATCTCCATTGGATATAGCCCTTCACCAAAGCGTCACCTCCAACTCAGAGGCCTCAGCAGTTGACTCCATCAAACAGACAAAGATTACATGGTCAACATTAGTGAAACATCAAACAGAGCCACCGATCCAGATGTCCAATGTTGCTAAACATGTGTTGCTATCCAAATGTTGCTTTATGCAGCAACTTGGGCTGGAGGAGTGTGGGAGGGGTCAATCATTTGTATAATCCGAGCCACCTGGGTGTCGTCGACAAGGTGAGAGCTGATTCGCTACTCCCTCCATTCACAGGTGAGATGTGGGTGGGTCTTTCTTTATTTATATATTGACTGCTTTTGACTTTTGCACGTGGTACATGCTTCAGAGCCTCATTGCTACTTACTATTGTCTACGCTATCACTGATGATTCGCCAATAAGTGATGAAACCGGTCCGGTAGCTGACGGAGTGTATAGCATTGGGATTCTCATGTGTGCACTGTGTGCGAACATCTTTATAGTTGTTGAGGAATTCTGGGAAGGGTTCGAAACAGCATTAGCACTTACCTTGTGTAAGTCTTCTTAGTTTGCTTTATGCAGCTACTTGGGCCAGAGGAGTGTTGGTTGGGGTCAGCCATTTATATAATCCAAGCCACCTGGGTGTCGTCGATTGGGTGAGAGCTGATTGGCTATTCCCTCCATTCACAGATGAGAGATGTGGATGGGTCTTTCTTTATGTGAGTGCATATATATATATATATATATATATATATATATATATATATATATATATATATATATATATATATATATATATATATATATATATATATACTGTACATGTGTATGTACATAAACTGTATTACCACAATCGCATTTGGCACCAGTGTGTGTGTTATTGGTTGATATCTCCACATACAGGTTTCAGAAAGTGGAATGGAGCTCTCCCAGGTCTCAAAGTATCCACCTCCGTATGAGTGTGCTTGTGTATGTTGGCACTTGTGTGTGTTCGTGCAAGTTGCTGTTGTGTGCCATCTCCACATGTGGGTGGGTTTCAAGAGGTGAAACATAAACCTATGTCTCAAACTATCTGTGTGTGTGTGTGTGTGTGCGTGTGCGTGTGCGTGTGCGTGTGCGTGTGTGTGTGTGTGCGCGTGTGCGTGCGCCGGCCGTTGATTGGTATCTTCATATGCAAGTTTCAGTGTGGCATGGAGTCCTTCCAGTGTGGGCTCAAAGCATCCACGTTTATTTCAGTAAGGGGTCACGATTCATGGACCAAGCTGTGAAGTTTTCTGTTCTCAAAGTTTGGTGTGGAGGCCTCTCTTCCGGATCGTCGCTGAGCCCTGGACAGCTTCCAACTGTAGTTCGTTTGTAATTATTTTCCCAGTGATGGTTTTTAATATCTCTGTGAGGTTCTTTATCGTCATTCCCGTCGCTCCAACTCGCACTGGTACAACTTTGGCGTTCTTCAGCTTCCAGGATCTTTTCACTTCATTCTTGAGGTGTTGATATTTGGTCATTTTCTTGATTTCTGCATTGTTTAGTCCAAAATCACTGCTATTAACACCTCAGTTAGCAATGCCTTCTCTTTTTTTTTGTACCAAAGTATGATATCTGGTTGCAACGCTTTGTTTTCGATGTTCACGCTCGATGGGATCATTTGGTCGTACGTGAGCGGTACCTCCATGTTTTCTGTCCACACTTTTGGTTAATGTTCCCACCAATTTTCTGGAACTGGGATATCAAAGTTTTTGCAGATGTACCAGTGGTTTACATTACAAACTCTGTTGTGTCGTTGTGTGTCCAGTTATTCTGACACGAGATTTTAAAAATTTTTTTATCTATGTTCAGCCATTAAGCATAACATATCACTCTTTTTGCTAATGCCTCCTCCACCATCCACCTATCTCTTTTTTTCCCCTCCTCCCCCCTCCCCACACTCTGTCCCCTCCTCGCTCCCCCCTCCGAATAAAATTCAGCACTCTCCTCCCACCTCACGGTCTCTCTCGCACCCCTCTGTCCCGCAGTGCATAGCAACGTTCCGTGAGGCATTGCTCTCCCCACCTCCACCCCTTCCTCGCTCTTCTCCCATTCCTAGCTTCCCCTTCACCCACTCCTTGCTTCCCCTCCCTCCTCTCCCTTCCCTCGTCATCTCCGCCTCCCCTCCCCCTCTCTCTCTCTCTTTTTCTTCCTCCACCCCCCTCCCCTTCAAACCCCCGTCAGCAAAGCAACGGGTTGTATTTGCGAGCATATAATCATATATATTACGGTTGTGAGGGTAGATGGAGGAATTTAATAGGAAAGTTAGGATTGAATAGAGTTGATTGGTCCGTGGACATTTCAGAGACATCTCGATATAATTTCGTAGGGAAACTGTGAGCTTACGCGTTACGTGTCACCACACCAGGAAGGCGGGGATGGCGTTAATTAGATCGGGATTAAGAATAAGTTCCCCCAGTATGTGATTGCCCCCCTGAAACCTATTCCTACATTTTGCATTTACAAGCGAGCCAAACATTCCAAACAGGCAGAAGCCCCGCCTCCAAGGGTGATGGTGGGAAAAGTCACACCCCGAGGCTAATGAATGATGGGTGTGACATCAGAAACTCTCCAAACGTGTCGAGCGGGCAGAAGCCTCGCCTTCCCAGGTTTCGTGCGAGTAAGCCACGCCCCAGAGGAGGAAAAAGGGGGTTCGGTGTGACGTCAGTCAGAGGCGAGAGATTGGGAGAGAGTACGCACGAGGTCAGTGTAAGGAGAAACAGTTGAGTGCAGAGTGAGGGACGCATGCAGTCGAGAGAGAACGTAATTAAGAGATGGCCTGTAAGAACAGGGCTTTACAGCTGGATTTCCTTCGAGGCATCAAGACTGCAAAATACTTGTATTCATGTTGAGGCGATTTGGCTCTTGGTTGGGTCATGAGGAATGGACCCAGAGCCTCGTGTATCTCAGACAGCGGGTCAGTGATGACGATTGCCGCATGAAGCAGCTGCATGGGGTCTCTGAGCCTTGGTGTTGAATACCGCTCACAAATTGCCTGACGTGCGTTTGTCCCGCTGTGAGAGAGCGACTTGGCACCATTTTGCGTGCGTCTACACATGCAAATGGAAGTGGCTCGACTCTAAGTTCCACAAAGACCATGTCTGAGCCAAGCTAAGTACGAGAATAAAGGAAGGATTTTCTATTACTTCGTTCCCCCTTGTCTGTTTTTAAGTCTGTGTGTAGAGGTGCCTCGATTTAGACTTTAGGATTAGATTACCTCATGTATTATTTTATTCTGATTATTGTCCTTTGTAAATATTTGTCTATTTTCATTAAATGTGTTCATTTTAAGTGGCTGTGCTGGTGTATTTGTCGTGGGGTTCGAGTATAAACCCCCCTGTGCTGTGCATCCATTTCTGTGCCCCCGTTGCACTGCCATTGCCCCCCTGGTGCAGCGCTTTACTGTTTCCCCCCTGCACACGTGCGTATTAATCTCTGAGTCTCGACTGTCGGCCTCCAAGGGAGAAATTCGACCGTCCGGGCTGGCGGAGTTAACCGCCCGTCACCACAATTTGGGTCGGAGGATTAACCTGGCCACCAGCACCGTGACAATAATATATATATATATATATATATATATATATATATATATATATATATATATATATATATATATATATATCACCAATCCTGTCAATGTCCATGTACCTCTCTATCTCCAAAGCTTCTTATGGTACCTATTTAATTCCAGTTTCAAACAATCTTCAACCGTTTCTGCTGCCACTACTTTTCCAGGAACACCACTCCAGCCATGATCTACTCCCTGAGTGAAAGACCCCCAACTTTACTGCCGTCCTAACTCTTCTTATTTACTATCAGACGGGCATCCAACTTTGTTGGCATTGAATCTAACAGAGGAAACATTGTGTAAGAGTTTTGTTTTTCTGGATCATGTGGCAATAACTGACAAAATTATTCATAAAACCGTCATGTTTATCAAAAATAAACCATGTTGGTAAAACATGCACCCGAGACAAATATTACTCAACACAAATTCAGAGGTTTTGTTGATTTTTTTTTCTTTTTAATCACAAAAAGAGGATGTCTGCAAAGGTACCGTTTTACACCAAATTAAAAAAAAACACGACTGTAGAATGGGGCTGATAGCAACAGATGTCATGGAGGGCTCAGGATGAGTGAATAATGACAACCAATGGTGTCACAACAGAGTGAGTGTTTGAAAAGGTCAATGATGTGTGTGAGCACCATCTATGTACATACAGTAATACACTTGTTCATCCATCAGTCTGTCTGTGTGTAACAATCCATTCCATCTTTTTGGTTGGACAGCTTGCCTGGCTCTACCCACAATTTCCACCTGATGAAAAATCATGTGGCCACCATGTTGATGCTCACTGTGCTATGCAAAGCCAAATATGTCTTCAGGGCTATCAAATTCACAATCGCCATGCCCTCCCTAGAAATGTAAACCTACCAAAGTGATAGTTGAAAAGACGCCGATCGGCTCGAGTGAGCAAGGCAGTGGTATTGCTTTAGAAACCACTCAAGCTCTCAAATGGGGCTTCAACCCATGTGATTATAAAGGTCTTTCTCTGAGGTCATTATTTAATTTTAACAATGTGTGTATATGCATCAGGAAGATAATTGGTTTCGGCTTTTATTAGCACAATTAACCTGTTCATGGTCACATATCTTTTCTGCCTATCTTGCGGAATTGTGAGTCGGACATGTGACCACGATGGGCAGATATATCGCAGTTTCTGTGAAGTCGTTTATGGAATGTAAAGAGAGGGGAAAGTGTTAAATTATCTCCGGTTTCGATGTGGGAATGCCCATTTGCTTTGTCATCGGGAGGAGGGCGAGGGAGGCCAGTGTTTGGGGGGGGGGGCAGCAAAGATTGGACAGAGTTGGGAGGGGGGATGTTTAAGGACTTTCGGTGGGGGTGGTTGAAGACTTGGGGGTGGGGTGAGGGGGATTGACGCCTTGGGGTTGGGAATGGAGGTTGAAGACTTGGGGGTCGGGGAGAGCAAGATGGGACAGAATTGGAAGGGAGAAGTTGAGACTTTGTGGGGAGTGCAGAGGGTTGAGTAGTTATGGTAGGCGGGATGACGACTTGGGATTGGTTTAAAGACCACAATAGTTTGCGTCAAACTATTTAATGCACACCATATTGATAAATTTTCAGAACATGTTTGGTGACTCAAACTATTGGGAAAATTAATGAAATTTAACTCCGAAGTTGTTATTTCTCGAGGCTGTTGAAAAAAACAGCCGCGTGCCATATATGGATGGTGACGTCACATTCTCCAAAACAAAGCGGAACCTCATCTGTCATTGAAGAAGTGTCCATACCAGTTGAGCGGGCCGTTCTTTCGCTTTTTTTGAGCTTGCAACTGTCTATATTATTCTTTTTTATTTTGAATTATTGTAGAACAAAGTTATTTGGATATTTGTACATCATGCCTCGTACGTATGTCATGTTTTGCGAAAATGGCTGGAAAACGGATAATCGCTCCCACCGATTCACGAAGGAATCAAACATTCGCTGGCAGTGGATAAGATTTGTCCAAACAAAATGGGCGAATTTCCCCCCAAACAAAACGGGCGAATTTTCCCTGCCTTTTAAACAATATCTTTGAGGAAAAAGCGCTGCGGCCTAACATCTAGTCGAGGCGCCCTAGGCCCTGCGCGCCATCGAACATAAACCTCATAAAATATCGGAATTTTACAAACTTCACAACTCCCGAGTGTTAAGCATCCGAAGCGAATGCAAAAACAGAATTTGAATCGACTTTAAAACGAACCCGCAACGTCGATCGAAGCAAAAATCTCAATTCACCACAGGAATTCACGGCATTATTTAAAATTATTTTGTCAAAGTCATAAAACCGTAATATTCAGCCATCCACGAACAGTCTTCACATAATCCGACAGCTTAACAAGTGAGGCATGTGATGATAACCTTTATTGGGATGAAAATTTAAACCTCATCTTTGTGGAAAAAGCGCCGCGGCCTAGATCTAGCCAAGGCGCCCGCGGCCATACGCGCCAGGCGTCAACTTGAAACATTCATAACTCGACGAATGAAAGCTCAAATTGCACCAAACTTACCTTATTCTTGAGAGCTCACGTTCCCTGTTAGTGGTGAACAATCCAACGCTTGGCGAATTCTGCTTCGCAATGATAGGAAGAGCCGACGTCGAAAGATCAAAAAGTGACATCGCTATTGACGCTTGGCCGCCACAAGCCAGTTATCCCTGTGGTAACTTTTCTGACACCTCTTGCTTAAAACCCAAAAGGATCACGAGGCCACGCTTTCACGGTCTGTATTCGTACTGAAAATCAAGATCAAGCGAGCTTTCGCCCTTCTGCCACTTGTACACGAAATAGGCCGTTTTCTTGCACTTGCAAGTGGCTCAAATTTATATGGCTCAGGTCCAGAAACTCCATAGTATAAATTCCCATCATCCTCCGACTCGTCCCTGGCAATATCGGAATGAAAACACTCAATTTCATCACCGCTGAAATCACTCTCTGATTCGCATCTCTCCATTGTTCACACGCTGTTTCCGAATGTTCACGAAGTTTTCGGAGAACGTGACGTCATAGCATCTTTGGTAACTTCCGGACTGTTTTTCGATCACTGACCAAAGTTTTGACTTAAAATTTAATTTTAGCATATTTTGAGTTTCAAATGTAAGAAAATAATTTCCCAATCTATAATTCCAGCAATCTGTGTGTGTGTCTGTATGTATCTGCGACCGCCATTTCTCGACAACCACTGGTCTGATATAATTGAAACTTGCCAGGAATATTTCCGGGGACCTGAGGATGTGCCTTTTCAAGGTTTGATATTAAATCGGACAAGCGGTTCCCAAGTTACGGCCATTTATTTATCAATGAATGACAGGACACGGTGCTATGACGTCACGATTAATGTTTGTTTGTTTTTGTTTGCACGTACGGCCACGCACGTACGAGCACGCACGTACGGCCACGCACCTAGTGATTATTAATGTGCTTACAACCTTCGAATCACGCGGTCATCAGCGACCCAAAACCTGCTCTTTAAGAGAGGGGGGGTGGAATAGTTGAGGCCTTGGTCACATTTTACATTGCACAGATGCTCCACAGGTCCCTGCAAGTTATAATGAATGTCTACTGCAACCCTCCTTCTCATCCCCTGAAGAAGCCACCAGGGAGAATTCAAAGGGAGGTGTTGTCATTCTTGGTACAAAGTAGCCCCAATTGTTCCAGAGCCTGCACAGGATGGTCCATTTTCTTAATTCTATGCCCAAAAGTCCAATGTTGAATTTAAATGAGGACTCCTTTCTGGCTGAGGCAATGTTATGATGGTACTATTTTTTGAGTAGTGGTCAATGGTGGATCTCTTCCTCATTAGTCACAGATTTGGAATTTGTCCAGGGTGCTGGCAATATCGCCCAATCTTTGAAAAGAATACCATGGGATCTTTCACCTCTGTCGGCAATGCTGGCAGATGGGACACCAAACCTAACATCCATCCGAGCAATTGTGCACTCATTGGAGCAATTTCTGGACTGCAAAAGCACCGATTATCAACACTCATCGGTCGAGAATCAAATCTAACTCCAAACTAGACAGCTAAAAGGAAAGTGTGCTACCTCTGTGCCATGCTTGCTGTTGGACTAAAAACCACATGCCATTAAAAACTTCCAGACAATTTGGTGTTAAAGCTTTCAGTGTCCAGATGTGAATAAAGCATACTATCCAGAATCGAGTTATGGAAGGTAAGGATGACATTCGCATTGTTCACTTAAGAGTGCCCAATATACCTCACCATTTTAAAAGCTGTAGTATCACTCAAACAGGAGCATGAATGTAGTGTTTATTTCTTCAAACATCATACTGCACATCGTGAAATTGGTCCAAATTCAGTAATGGCGAGAAGAATGGATTAATGCTGTACAACATAAAATTTTAAAACGGGGTACAACGTAAAAATACAATATGTACATTTATAAATAAGTATTTAAAATAAGACGTCAAACAAACAGACAGGCTGCATTGGCATTACCACGTACCATCCATGATCCTGGCAGTGAGAGATACAAAATGGAGGGGAATTGGTGGGTAAACGCACCTTTGTTCAAAATAATTCTGAAAAGCACCCCGAATGCAACGCAGCATCGGTCATTCATATGAAAATGCTGGTTTTTAACATTTTTTTTAATTCTCTGTGATCGTGCTCTGCAGTGGTCATTGAAAAACCTGGCAACCTAATGTAAAAATCAAAACGACATTCAATCCAGAATCCTTTAACCAAGGTAAAATCTTCAAAAAACAAATTATAATCTGAATTCCATCAATGCGAGAATGGGTCTTTTGTAGAAAGTCCATATCTGTGCATTTTGTTTTTCAGATTTCTCGTCCGAAGAGAGATTCTTACAACAATGTAAGCTGTAACATTCTGAAAATGGTTTTCAAAAGAAATATCATCCCATGAAGAACAATTGACATTCAAGGGCCAAATACTTTTCCACACAGCATGTGTACAATGCATACATTTTGGCTGCCAAATCACGCAAACATTCAACTTATCCACGAAGCTGGCATTACTCACGGATTTGCTTGCATTTCCCAATACCGGCGTCTCCATCCTTGAGATGCTCTTGCGTATAACAGTACACATTTTGCTGTGACCTTTTGAGAACTGTTCACAGTTTAACACAAACTTTATTTTATTTTTTTTGCACATATCCCATTGTAATCAGGACCACCACAGCAATCTGAAAGTGCTCGTTTTTCTCAGTGCGCATGTCCAAGTTTTCTTCCACTCAGCTACTGCCAAGCACGGTGCCCTCGACCGGGCTAATGGTTCCTGGCATCTCAAGGAACTCTCGTAGTTCCCGATCTATGTCATCCTGGTCTTCCTGGCTCAACTGAGAAGACGTTCCTGAAAAATAACCACTCAATCACAACCAGCATCAGCAATGATGCATCAACAAACTTAGCAACATTCAGGTGAGAGGAAAACAAACAACAAACAAACAAACAAAACAAAACAAACAAAAAAAAAACACTGTGACGTGAATGCCAAAATTATTTATATCTGACTTTATTGACGTTTTTCTTGCTCTAAAAAGTAGTTAAATTGGATTTGCAACCACTCACGGCCAGAAGGCAGCAGCAGGTCATCAGTCATAGGGAGTGATCGGCAAGATGGTGCCTCCCACGCAGTCCACCTTTGAACAATGGACCTCATGGCTCGGGCCAACAATGCAGGTTCCCGGCCTCAAATGAGTTGACTCGTACTCGCGATGGCTTGTCCCACCTGCGGAGGATTTCGGTCGTGGCTCAAACTCAGCGCTCGGTGTGATGGAATATACTGGACTGCCGCATCTGCCCTGCCCCGAAATCAACTTCCACATAGCCACTCCAATTTTAATCCAACTGCCCTCTCCGACTCCAAGACTGCTCTGGGGTCTGCAAGCTGCCGTTTTTTTAAACCCGTTCCAATGGCAGTGGAAACAATGCGTTTCCTCAGCTCCTCACACTGCATGTAAACAAGTCAATGCCAAGTGCAACCATGGCAAGACAGCGTTGCTGTGCACCCAGTTGGCTGAGCAGTGCCTTAAATCATACAATAATTAATTCCCAAAGAGATGTGTTCAATTAATAAAGAATTAATGAAAACATGCCAAATTACCAACTGTAATATTAATGATGCATCAAACCCAATCTATTCCTACCAAATACAACAAACAAAAAGTCATAAGTACCCACAACCCATTTGAAAGCAATTTAACAAAACGTCGAGAAAGTGAGATATTAATCATTATTCATTAAATCAACAGAACGCTGATAGAGGTGCGCTGAGGTTTAATATTTTGGGGTTCTTCTTTTCTCTGACAAAGGGTTAACGCCTGAAATGGCAACGTCTCGTTTCCCATGACGGTTAGCATACCTCAATCAACGTTGTTGATTTGTTCTACCTGTCTGCCAACACAGACCGACAGTAACCTTCCTAAACTAGTTCTTCATTAATAATTTTGGCATTCATATAATAATACATTATTTCTGGACAAGCCCATTATTTATTTATTTTTGACACAAGTTCTAGATGATACAATATTTTTTAAAAAGTACATTGCACAGGGGACAGAATAGTTCAGATGAAAAGACCTTTTCGCTGTCTCGGCTGGCTGGACTGCAAGGCATCGGTGGCATAGCAATGCCCAACAAATAATGAAAACCAGCAGCCATATGATATAGATGCTTGAATGAATTTCAGTATAAAACATCCATATGCAGTGAAAGTTCACCAAAATATAACTTTAATCGTGTAACTTTGAAGCTAAAGTTCCTTTAAATGTCCAACAACACTTTCTTGAACCAAAATAGATGGCAGGGTTTGATAAAGGGACCAAGAGACATAAATTTCCCCTTCACTCTGTAAATAATGTTTTGAGTGGACACAACTCTGCCAATCAACAGGGCCCTTTCAGGCAATCAGAAAAAAAATAGGCTCATGAAAGAGCAAGCAGACAGAGGGAAAAAGGGAATATACTGGCAGTGGGGCAACAGCCTGATGTAACAAGCAAGATAATGAACAAACAGGAAAAGAGAGAGAGAGAGAGAGAGAGAGAGAGAGAGAGAGAGAGAGAGAGAGAGAGAGAGAGAGAGAGAGAGAGAGAGAGAGAGAGAAACAGAGAGAGAGAACAGAGAGAGAGAGAGAGAGAGAGAGAGAGAGAGAGAGAGAGAGAGAGAGAGAGAGAGAGAGAGAGAGAGAGAGAGAGAGAGAGAGAGAGAGAAACAGAGAGAGAGAGAGAGAGAGAGAGAGAGAGAGAGAGAGAGAGAGAGAGAGAGAGAGAGAGAGAGAGAGAGACAGAGAACAGAGAATCAGAGAGAGACAGAGAATCAGAGAGACAGAGAGACAGAGAACAGAGAAACAGAGAGACAGAGAAGGGAGAGACAGAGAGACAGAGAACAGAGAATCAGAGAGACAGAGAGACAGAGAATCAGAGAGACAGAGAGACAGAGAAACAGAGAGACAGAGAGAGAGAGAGAGAGAGAGAAAGAGAGAGAGAGAGAGAGAGAAAGAGAGAGAGAGAGAAAGAGAGAAAGAGAGAAAGAGAGAAAGAGAGAAAGAGAGAAAGAGAGAAAGAGAGAAAGAGAGAAAGAGAGAGAGAAAGAGAGAAAGAGAGAGAGAGAGAGAGAGAGAGAGAGAGAGAGAGAGAGAGAGAGAGAGAGAGAGAGAGAGAGAGAGAGAGAGAGAGAGAGAGAGAGAGAGAGAGAGAGAAACAGAGAGAGAGAGAGAGAGAGAGAGAGAGAGAGAGAGAGAGAGAGAGAGAGAGAGAGAGAGAGAGAGAGAGAGAGAGAGAGAGAGAGATTGGAAGAAAAGTCATATTAAAAAAAGATAAACATAGGCCACCAACCTGTCTGCGATGTGAGAGCAACAGGACTTGTGCTTCTGCATCATCATAGGAAATGCCCATAATGTTGAGAGCTTTAGATTATACAGAATCCAGGAGAGATATATGCGAGGCTGGAGCTGTAGACCATACGGAAGAGCAGGATGTCATTGAACTATGGACAAAGGCTTTGAAGACTATGTAATTCTTATTTTGAAAAAATGACTTGGAACAATGGAGGATGCCCAGTCTGCAGCTGGCTTTGGAAACCAGATTCGCTACATATTCAGCCCAGGAGAAGTCATGGCTGATGGTAAAGCATAGAAGTTCAATAATTTGTTCAGGCATGAACCTAGCAAATTCCATCATACTCAGTGTGATGGTTACTTACTGGAACTTAAGAAAGAGGTCGAGGTGATTGTATAGTTACATCTCATTATTTGTTGTTTCGCGGCCCACGAGACTCAGTCATTAACGGACCTGTTGTGTGATTTCAACACTGTCGAGTGGGTTGGGACTCGAACCTCGGTTCGGGACCAAAGCCGGTGACAACAATTGCAATACCAAGGATGTGGCCATGACAAAAAAAAGACATCTAAACCCTTGTTAAATTAATGATGATGCGGAGATAGTTTGACGCTATTAAAATGCAAAATTAGTGTTGAATTAATGAAATAACTGCTGAAATAACTGCTAAAGTGAACGACAAGACCTACCCAAACTTGGCAGATTTGAAGATTGTTCATCGAGGCAAGATGTGGCATCGTGAGCTTGCATCGGCGATGGGACCAAGTCAAGGGGCCTCTCCAGTCTTTCTTCAACTGCATCATGGCCACCTTGCAGCACAATGCAAAAAGAGATAATACCGTTTTAGAAAATATGGAACGTTACATTGATGGCAAGAGGATTCGCTCACTATGAAAGCTGCTACAATCAGAGGTGTAGAAATGTAGTCCAATGGTTCCACAGAGATTTGTTGAAAAACAATTTCTCGATTGGTTTTGCCTTGGAGCAGTTGCTTGCACGTATCAGAGCCTTACACTGGCTGGATCCTGACAAGTTTACAACAGCCGGTACTGCTGCAGTTACTGCCATACTTGGCAGCTTCTGCTCCACTCGATCAGCCTGCGTTGAATCACCCTGCTCAACTTCATCCTTTTCTTTTCCTGCACAATGCAACACATAATAAAACTAAAAGGGTACTCGGTAGAGCGCATACCTCGGCCACGCAATGCCTGATCCACAAGAACATATCGGGCCAAATACATTGTTGAAACATCGTGCTATATATCGTTTTTGGTCCTATCTCTCAATGGTGAAGAATCACTTAGAATATTCTCGAATATTGAGAGTCAGATCTGGATCCGGATCTTCATGAAAATCTAATCATTTCGTCCTTGTCACACACCGAACCTGTCCATAAATTTTCAACCGAATCTGTCGACAACTTTTGGAGATATCCTGCACACAAACAGACAAACAAACAAGCAAAAAGGGGTGAAAACATAACCTCCTTCACCTTTGGTGGCAGAGGTAATAATCAGGCCACAATTTCTTGTTGAAATGTAATCCTATATATAGCCAGCTCCATTTAAAACTTGGCAGACTCATCATTCCATTGATCTTCAAGCTGGGTTTCTCCTCTCCGAAACAGAGTTCCTACACTTCCTCTAGCACAATATCCATATTGCTGCCTTATGGCCAGAGGTTTGTAATAAAACGAGAATGACTGCACTGTGGTCACAACCAAAATCAGATGCTGGACTGATTGGGAAACATGCACTTAAAGCACTCTTAAAAACTCACACCTCTCATCCATGACAGCTTCCACCACGGTTATATCACAACGAGCTGATTCATCACATGGTCACAGAGGGTTTAACCCCAATATGGGGCCGTTCAAAAATTTCGTTGGCCTAACGCTATATTTTTTTAGAGAGGCATGTTGACAGGCTTGATTAAACCTTGCTTATAATTTTTATTCGACATCGATTATATTTTTCGGTCTCCATGATCGTGCGTAACACTCGACCCAAACAAAGCCAATGTAAATCTGATGCAACAAGGGCAGTGTGTAATCAGCAGAGGCCTTACAGGCATGATGTCTAAGACCCACCAGAAAACCAAGATGGAGGCCATATTATTTTGTCTGGGTGCCATGGTGGGTAGGGTCCGGCAGCTATCCGATCAGCGAGTGCAAATTTCAAAAATCAACCCCGAACAGCAACAACAACAACAACAACAACAACAACAACGCATAGCTCTTGTAGACCGATGTCGCAGGTAAAAAAATTGTCCTTGTACAAGCGGGAAATCAAAAACTTTCCAACCAACCATTAAAGTCTTTAACGCTTGGTCCTGCACCTGTAAAATTCTGCACAGGTATTTGTCTTTTTCCACTGAGTTTCTATCTCAGCCAGCATCACACATTTTTTTTCACAGCAGTGGGCAAGATTTCTGATGCCATTGGAAAAGGAATCATGGTTTTGGCTCTGATACGTTTTGAAAACGTAAAAACGTTTTGACTCTTCCCTTTCATTAAAAAAAAAGAAGTCTTATGTAAGCAAATGACACCTAATGAACCCCCCCCCCCCGCCGAGTTTTCCAGCCTTCTCTCGATCTTCCTCGATTCGTCACTTTATGTCGACCGTTTCACGTAATGTAGCACATCACAACTCAACCGTCACGTTTTCTCAACCGGGGTGTACCAACAATGGGTTTGTGGTGGCTTAACCCTGTTTTTTCATCCAGTCTTGTCGTAAATTGAATTCTCAACATGTACAGCTTCGACGACGCAACAAAACCTTTTATCGACCCGAGTGGTTACAACAGACAGCACTTGTGCCAACCAATAAGAGAATCGTTTAATGTTGGAAAACTTGTAACTTATTAAAACCACACCTTCGGCAGAGACCAACCACGTCTAATATGCAATTGTATATCCTGTCGGACCCCGCTATTCGCGGGGGATACGTTCCTGGAAAATGCCGTGAATGTCGAAACCGCAAATGTTGGGGCATCGTTTTGATGGAAAAAGGGGGAATAGGTTCCCGGCGGTTCGCGATTCATCCATCCATCCATTGGAACCATACTCTGTACGGTGCGTCGGTGCTGCCGAAGCAGTTTCCTTGGCAATTGGGCACAATCCTGGATGGGTCGCCACTCCGATGCCAAATTTTAAAATTTATCATTTAATGAATCAAATAAATGCATACATAGACGTGAATTGGGCAGTGTTGATCGAGGCGTGTCAATTTCCCTACAGTGGATCTGCACCAGTGAGGTATCGTGAAATGATCTGCAGCCTTTCCATTGTTCTTTTTCCTTTTGTCTCTATTTTACATTGAGCATTCACCTTCTGGTTCCATCTTGGCTTTCCTGTTTATGTCTTGCCAGGCTGCCTTCATATTTTACCAACAAGATATTTTCTCTTGCTTTTATCTTCACTCTTAGCTATTCCCACTCTTGGCCAATCAGATGGATATTGATGGTTTTGTGACCTTGACCTTTTGATGTCAAAACAATTTGCTTTTAGCGTTTTATCCTTGACCCAATTCAGTGACCCAATATGCAAACCCTGTTCAAATTTCAAGTCAATCGGACGAAAACTGACGATTTTATGTGATGCTGACATTTGACCTTTTGACCAAATTATTAACTTGACTTCTCCATATTCTTAGAATAAAGCTTTGATGAAAATTTGTGACAAAAGCTCAAATGGTGAAAAAAAAAAAGTTATGGCCTGGACATACGCACAGAAGTGTTTGCAAAACCCCGTCTCCCGCTGCATCGGGGACAGGCTAATAACGAGTTCCCTTCCAAGGAACTTTGACGCAGGTGGCCATTAGGCCCATGAAAGCCTGCACCATTATTCCCAACCTATGGTTGTTTATCCGTGCTCTATCCTTTTTAAAGCAAGGAAGCAGCAACGTATTCTTGGAGTCTTTGGTATGACTCGGCTGGGGTTAAAACTGCCGGCCTCCCAGACTCAGAGCAGACGCTTTAACCTTTATACTACCGAGTGGATAAATCCTTGCTGTGTCCACATAAATCTTTTGAATCAACCCCCCACTTTCACTTTATTCCTATCCCCTCTCACCATCCTTTTTCATTCCCCCATTCCTATGCACTTACCCCTCCTATTCCTCTTCTTCAATATTCAAACGATGAATTTACACCCTTTCCCCTCATATGCACACATCATTTTAAATGAAAATGGCACCAAGCAGCAGCTGCATGATGGTCTATACGCTCTATATGGAAAACTTGGAGGACGTTTTGGTCAAGAATAAATCAATTTGGCCAAGTAGTATATATGCTAATTATTAAATAAATAAAAAAAACAGTTACAAACCAAATGAGCTCAGCAAGGACATTTCAAAGGAAGCAAAATCCACAGCATCACTTGAAAATGTATCTGCATTCTGTACATCGGAGGCCAAGTTTCCCTGTGAAAACATGACGTCAAGATCAATATCAACTGTGAAAACAACCTTGCTGTGTCAAATTTGCAACTACAAGTTATTTCAAACTGTTCAGAGTGATAACAGTACCGTTTCTTCAGGCAGTTTTGTTTCCATTCTGTCAATCAAGGGTCGTCTTTTCTGCACAAATGGAACAGGAGAAGGTCCGAAGTAACAAAGTGCCCAAAAGGTCCTGCGAGAGCAGAGTTATGTGCAAGAAAAAAAAAAGCCTACTCGAATATGGGTTCTTCACATTTTGACATCGTTTCATTTTTTCATAAAAACTTGCTGAAATGCCCGTCTACGACGGGTCCCCGGAAATTGCATGAATATTCTCATGCAGCTCATGTCACCATGTTCTGTGATCGTTGCAATATTTAATTCGTTTCAAATGATTTTGTGTGCACATATATCTTTACAATTGAATTCGAGCTGAAGTGTCCCCAAAAAAGTGATGTACTCATTTTCATTTATGAAAAATTAGCAGAGCCTACCGGTCGCTTTGCTGACGAACCAATTAATCATTGCATTTGCCAAAAATTATGGGCGGAGAAGGAAAGGAAGACAAATTTACCTGAGCATAGAGTGCTTTAACACCCCCCCCTACCCCAACACCTTCCTGTCACCATGTCCCCACATCATACTCCACCCCCTCCCCTCTCTACCCCACCCCCCCCGTTCATCCTGTTGTCCCTCCCTTCTCAAAATGTCTCACGCATGATGACAGGCTTCAACTAAAGAGGACAAATTTACCCATGCTAAGAGTTCTTTAACCTCAGCGTTTCCCAAGTAAAAAATACCATCAGAGATGGGGAATCCCCTGCCATTGAATGAAAAAGGTCATACATATTCCAGATAATGGGGGAGGTGAATTGGAAACAAGACACCATTTGGTCATCATCTCGAAAAAGTTCCCCAGGGGTGAGGAATATAGTAACCAAAAATAATTGAAATCAGATAAGCGGTTTTCCATTTATTACAAAGAACATTTTTTCCAAGATGGCCGCCCCAGTCGGCCATCTTGGATCCGGCCACACCCAAAATCAATAGGGTTCTTCCTTTTCAGGTGATACATGTGTGACCCAAATTTCAAATCGATATGGCGAACAGTTTATGAGTTATCGCACTCACAGCTATAAATGTTGACGCCGCCCCAGTCGGCCATCTTGGATCTGGACACGCCCAAAATCAAGAGGGTTCTTCCTTTTCAGATGATACATGTGTGACCCAAATTTCAAATCGATATGGCGAACAGTTTATGAGTTATCGCACTCACAGCTATAAATGTTGACGCCCGGACGGACGGACAGCCAGAAGGACAGCCGGACGACCTGGGTGACAATATCCCCTTCTGCCACGCGGCAGGGGATAAAAAACAAGAAAAGGTAACACCCATAGCCACCACCACCCGGTGGTGAGACATCGTATACATTTACATGGAGAATTTGTCCCCCCCCTCCTCCCATACCCCCATATGAGGCTGCGGCCATATAGCCTACGTTACCCTGCACACAAAGTTGTATTTGCACCCTGAGTTTGGAGTTTGTAACTTAAAAGATAAGCCATGCATAAAGAAGAAAGAGAGAGAGAAAAAAACAAAAAAAGAGAGAAAGAGAGAGAGGATGAGATTGGGACCATACTCTGTGGAGAGCGTTGGTGCTGCTAAAGCAGTCTCCTTGGCTATTGGGCACAATCCTGGACGTGTCACCACTCCGACACTGTGTACCAGCATGCTGGCACTTATTTTGCCAACCTCAGAAGGATGACAGGCCGAATGAACCCCACCTGGTATTAATTCAACAGCGGAGTGGGATTTGAACTCTGGACCGGAAGATCCAAAGCCCATCACCCTAACCATTAAGCCAACACCAGGCATAATGAAAGAGAGAAAGAGAGAGAGAGAGAGAGCGAGAGAGAGCGAGAGAGAGAGCGAGAGAGAGAGCGAGAGAGAGATAGCGAGAGAGAGAGCGAGAGAGAGCGCGAGAGAGAGCGCGAGAGAGAGCGAGAGAGAGCGAGAGAGAGCGAGAGAGAGAGCGAGAGAGAGCGAGAGAGAGAGCGAGAGAGAGAGCGAGAGAGAGAGCGAGAGAGAGAGCGAGAGAGAGAGAGCGAGAGAGAGAGCGAGAGAGCGAGAGAGAGAGCGAGAGAGAGAGGGAGAGAGAGAGAGCGAGAGAGAGAGAGAGAGAGAGAGAGAGAGAGAGAGAGAGAGAGAGAGAGAGAGAGAGAGGCGTTTATATGCTGTATATAAATGCAATCCCTGGAGTTTCGACTACATACACAGAGCTCCATTATAGTATGATTACATTTCTTTTTATGCTGGTGAACAACCTCCAAAGTTGTCAAGAAGAGTGCATCAGTCATAAAGTCAAGTGAAACAGACATATGTACCAGTAATCATGCTTTTGTGACATCATAAGTTTCAACTGAAGGTGGACAGAGGTTGTTTTTTCACCCCTGTCTGTCTGTCTGTCTGTCTGTCTGTCTGTGAGCCGGATAACTCAAAAGGTTGTGGACAGATTCGGACGAAACTTGGAAAACAGGTTGGGAGTGTGACAAGTATGAATTGGTTCAATATTGGTGATGATTTGGATTCGGAGAAGAGAATATTTTAATTTTTAAAGCGATTCTTCATAATGGAGAGATGGAGTGAAAAACTATATTTCACATGATAATCTCAAAAAGTTGTGGATGGGTTATGGCAAAATTTGGTGGAGGAGTTTGGTAAGTGACAAGAGCAAGACGATTAGATTTTGGGTCAGGTCCAAGCTGTTTGCAGATAAGCAGATCTGGCTTATCAGGTCACGTCAGGTACAGGAGCATCTGCCGGAGCAGCACGTCACTGCATCCACTTTCCAGCGAAACTCCAGGGGCCTCCACCTGGCCATCCCCCAGGCAGATGCCTGGCCCATCCCCATCTCATTGAGATGCCAATCAACCTGCTGCAACTACGAGGCACGTGTTCGGCCCATTGGCCTGTTCCACTGACGAGGCTCCCACACTGAGAGAATCTGGTGAGCAGGATCAGTGTCAGGAAAATGAGCCACATGTCCATACAGCCGCAGATGACACTCACAGACTCAAATGAGATTTGTTACCTGCATAGTCTCTCTCAGCAACGGCTCGTTGGACACAAAGTCTGACCAGCGATAGCCAAGGATTCTCTGAAGAGACCTGGTACGAAAGGAATTAAGTCTCCATCTCAGATCCCGAGTCTCATATCCGTAGAGCAAGAATGGAAGCACCAAGGACCTGAAGACTCGGACTTTCGGCCTCCTTCACAGGTACTGACATTACCACACCCCATGATCCAGTGAATCCATAACTCCCCAGGCCTGACCCAGACATCTATTAACCTCTGGCTCAGCCAGCAGGCATGAATATCACTGCCAAGGGAAGTGAATCTCTCCGTGACCTCAACGTCCTTACCACAAACAGGTACAGACAGGATAGCAGCATCCAAGATGTCAATGAAAGCCTGCATCTTAGTTTTGACCTAAGAAACCCATAATCCCAGCGGCTCCCACTCCTCATTCAGCACCTTGAGGGCCCCCAAAAGGATATCTAGAGTCTACGCAAAGATGACTGCATCATCTGTGAAATCAGGGTCAGAGATTTTGACAATCCCAAACGATGCACCGCAGCTTGATCTCTCAGACATCCTCCCCAGAATCCAGTTGATACAAGTGCTGAAATATTTGAGGGCCAGTACACACCCATGACGAACTCCAGTAACAACTGGAAATAAGTCTGAGATGGTGTCATCACATCTCACAGCTCTCTCAGTACCAGAGTACAGTTCAGACATCAGATTGATCAGTTTTGGTGGCACCCCACGAAGACCAAGAATCCTCCAGAGGGCATACCGATTCACTGAAATTGAACGCTTTGCAGAGATAAACATAGGCTGCAAGCCTCCTCTGCTGACACTCTCATCTACATTTGGTGAGGACCCAAAGGACAAGGATATGGTCAATCGTTGGCCTGTGGTGTAAAGCCTGACTGCTCTGAGCTCTGTTGCTCAAGCAGATGGTGGCAAACCCTATCAAGAATTCTCCGAGCAACGACCTTGCCCGGCACTGAAAGTAGCGTCACCCCTCGGTGGTTGCTGCAGTCCTGGGGATCACACTTCCCTTTCCAGAGAGGGACAACAAGGCCCCTCTTTCAGTCAGTTGGGATGATGCCTGTGTTCCAGGCAGAGCACAGAACTGCATGCAACAACATTAAGACAGCATTTCCCCAGCCTTGAGAAGTTCAGCATGGATATCACAGATCCCAGGAGCTTTACCCCATTTCTACTGGTTCGCCACAGCCTGCATTTCTACAAAAGAAGGTGGATCACAGTTGATTGGAGGGTCAGTAATATGGATATTAACACCCCTGACATCCAACTCAACAGCTGGTGGATCAGCCTGGTACAGCTGTTCAAAGTAACCGGCCCAGCGGACCTTCACTTCGGACTCCTCTGTCAAGAGACAACCACCATCTGCTCCAACTGCAGTACACCGAGGGACGGGCTTGCAGGAATGCAATGCTCGAATTCCCCTGTTTGCAGTTTGAGAATCACTTGACCACAGGTGATGCTCTACCCCCTCACAGATTCCTCACACACTGGCCTCACATTTGTCCACCCTCAGCGCACGTACAGTTTTATGCCTCAACTCACTGAACAGCTCAGCTCTGCCATCAAGCCTGGCCTTGCGACTCTGGTAAATGGTATCCAGTGTCCCTTGAGAGACAAAATTCTTCTTCGCCCTACGGTGAGTTCCAAGACATCCACTGGCAACATCAAGGATGGTGGTCTTCAAGGCACTCCACAACTCTTCAGGATTTCCCAAAGCACACAGACCCCCTCCCCCCCCAATTTCCCACTCAGTCTGTTCACAAACTCCTCATCTACCCTCTCGTCCTTGAGCTTGCCAACATCCAGCCTCGCCTGGGATGGTGCCATTCTCTCAGATTTAAGCTGCAACTTTAGAGTTGCTACCACAAGCTTGTGGTTGGTATTGAGGAACTGAGCACTCCGGTAGACGTGGAGTTCTGGATCATCCTCAAGTGACCATGAATGAGCACATGGTCAATCTCCTTTGCCACACCACCAGCGTTGGAATACCAAGTCCAGCGATGAGCCTGGGGTTGCTGAAACTATGAACTAGCCACCCAAAGTGCATGACTTCTTGCAAAGTCAAGGAACTTGGTGCTATTCTGTTTCACAGTTCCAGACCCATGGGGACCAACACATGTTTCATAACCATCCGAATCAGTTCCAGTCGATGCATTGAAATCCCCCAAGACGAGAAGAGTATTCCGCCTGGGGCACTAATCAACCAGAAACTCGAGTGTGGTATCGAATGCGTCCTTCACGGTGAGATCACTCACCTCAGTCGGAGCATAAACAGAGATCAGGGAAATGACACCCAAGAAGTGAGGAATACTCAGTCTCATAATACGCTCGTTGACCGGTGTTACCTCAATTATCATTGGAGTCAGGTTATTGGACACAGCTACAGCAACTCCTTGGGCATGGTAACCATCAGAGCGACCAGAACAATAGTAGGTGTAACCACTCACCATGGTCTCACCACTATCGGTCTCCGAACTTCAGAGAGTGCTGCAATACCAATGTTAAAACGTTTGAGCTCAGATGATAATAGAGACAGGTGATCATCCTCTCTTTGGGATAGGACATTTCAGGCACCTACCCAAAGGGACTGCTTCACATTAACCCAAGGAGACCGCCGTCTAGTGGATGACACCTCAGCACCTGCCCGACGCACACTACAGCAATTTGACCCAGGAAGGTTACCCCGTGGTTTTCCTCCTATCATCAAAGAGTGGGCGTCCCAGAGGTTTTGCCCCAATCCCCATCAGGGGGATAAAAGAACAAAACATCTAAACTATTCAGCCTGGCGGAGTTATGCGCTGCACCGAGTGCCATTCTCATATTGTAAACTGTATTGATGCTTTCCTTAAACTTTCCTTACACTTTCCTTCCCACCTCATATTATATAGTCTTTTGTTGCATCATCGATGTTTTGTATAATTAAATGACGTTTCAGATGAGAACAATAAACAAGGCAACCCTGTTTAGCGTTCACATTTGCACCGATTGGCCCATGACACTCAGAATCCAGGTTCAAATCCCAAACACCATCTGCATTTGTTAATTGGCAACTAAAGTCTTTATAATTCATGTTCTAGTTGAACATTGCTTTGGTTTATTCAAATGAAAACGGTATGGCAGTGCTGGGGTAAAGATTTAGTAATTTGCAAAATTACCATGCAGCCAATGAATGATACATGTCCATTTGGCCTTGAAGGCATTAATAAGACAATCGATACAGCAAACCCTCAAATATCACAGATTCGAACATCGTGGGTTTCGACCAATCGCGGGAAACCTGTGTTTCGCTTTTGTTATCGGAGGATTTAATTTCGACCAATCACTGTTTTTGAGCTAAGGCGAGTCATCGTTTGCATCCTGTGCGTGTAAGTTACCGTCCATCACGAGCCTTGTGGTGTTTCTCATGCACCATTTTTTAATGAGCCCAAACATAAAGTGATGGACAAAGTTAGTTGTGCCAAAAGGCAGAGAAAGGTTATGACATTGGGCAAAAAGATTGAGTTGTTCGATCAGTTGGCTTGAGGAGAAAATGTGGCATCCGGACTGTCTGTCATTTTGGGCTCAATGATTGTACTCTTCCTCATCCCTAAACCTTCATTTTCCTTCAAACCTAATTCCCAAACCTTCATTATCCAACGCCGTATTCAAACCTCATTCCAAAATATTCATTACCCAACTCCGTATTCGGATCTTATTCCCAAACCTTCTTTATCCAACTCTGTATTCGAGTCTCCTTCCCAAACCTAAATTATCCAACTCCGTATTTGAACACCCATTCTCAAACACTTAATTTCCGACACCCGGACTCAAATCCCCATTCTATTCTGGGAGAGGATTCATAGCCTCGCAGCTTCCTGTCCAAGCAGGGAAGATTGGGATTGAAGGTGAGGTAGTTAAGGATCATGTTACTGTTACCCTTCTCCATTGTGGCAATGCTGCAGGCGACTGTCGTAAAGCTAATGTTGCTTTCCAATCGCCTTCCCCGCTCCCCCTGCTTACCCTTCCCACTCTCACAGCCTCATCCCAAGCTAATTCTTGTGGTTTATATTTACGGTGGCAGAGTACAATGCGAGTACGTAATGTTCTTACCCCACCCACCTCACAGTTTTGTAGTAAATTAAAAGGTAAAAGTCTTGTGTTTTTGTTTAATCTACACTGTATTTATTGTATTTTCATGTTTATTATCTTGCCAAAACGAAGTTTTTGCAAGATATGTTAGTCAGCTTGTATGTTTTTTTTTATTTTTTATTTTTTTGTTTTTCTGTAATCACGTATAAAAAATTCTGCAGAGCACAGTTATCATTGGAAATTTTTGTAACTTCGCATATCAGAGGCATATAGAGGTCCCTTTCAGCGCATAAAAATTTGAAGGTCAAGGTCACTTTGTCGCAAATCAGGGGAGTCGACGAAACCCTTATTTTTTGAGTAATTTTGATCGGATCGTCTTCAAACTTCATGGGAATATAGTTCATGGTCTGGCGCTCAGCTGATTAATTTTTGGTGGCAATTGGCCTTGACCTTCATGGTTAATGCCTAAGGTCAAACATATTTGACCCCAAGGTCAAATTTTCAAGTTTTAGGAACCATATCGTGTAGTACCTCAAATTGAACACCTCGATGAGTGCTTTCGAGGTATGTCAAGCTTGAGACATTATGATGTCATTTGGTGACGTTATGAGGCAAACGCATATTTTCATGGTTACTCTGTAGAACGATTCTCATCGGAATCTCTCGTCGGCAGATATTCCTCAAGGAGTCGCTCCTGGTGGATAGCAGCTCTGTTCACCTCAGTGTGACCTTAAAGAAGTCACACGTGGTCACCTTTTGGCAAGATAGGGTGACATTGGTTTATTTTAATATTAACATGCTTTATATATATATATATATATATATATATATATATATATATATATATATATATATATATATATATATTTACATGTTTATTCCAATTGTAATGTGTTTATTTCTGGTTGCCGTTGATCTTCCTCAATATTTTCTCAAAGTCCAGGAAGGGAACCCCCCTGTTCCCATTGGCCCTGAGTTTCCACGATCGCAGTTTTAACTGTCATGGCATTTTCCAGGAACCTAACCCCCCTGATATTGGAGGGTTCACTGTATAAAAATTGAAATGTTTGTTTGTTTGTGACGCTACTGAGCTCCCAAGGTTAATCGCCACAAAACTTTATTGGATTTTTAACCACAATGCACCTGAATAGGGGGTTTAAACAGTCATGAGGAGGTCATTTGGACCGTTATCACTCCTATACACCCTTTAGACCCCATTTGGCTGTTGAAAATCCTTAGACCTTTACACCCTTTAGACATGTCAGACCTTTAAAACTTTTTTGACCTTTTAAAATCCTTAAGCCAGTTTAGACCCTTTTAAAAAATTGAAAAAAAATTGCCGAAACATCAGTTTTGATAACCTTTTTCGTGCACCATTTTTAATTTTTGATAACCTTTTTCGCATCACAAGTTGCAATGACGAATCAAAACTGATATCCCAAAGCGAAACTGATGTTGAAAAGTGAAAATGAAACTACTGATCTATGGATCATTGAATGGGAAACCAGAATTAAATACTGTGAGAAATACCAAATGGAAATTGCCAAAAGCAAAGATATTGGGGAGTATAGAGAGAGGGGGTAGGTTGGGGACTGAAGAAACGATGTGGAGAGGGATAGGTGCCTGTAGGTGGTTTGTTGTGGTTGAAAGAACTTCGGTGATCTTCATTCAGGTGGTAGGCCCAAGATGTGCCAAAATCCATTTCCAAGCCATGCTTTCATAATATCACCCTCACTCTCAAGCAGTACTTTGGAGGTACAACAAGCATGATTTGGAAATATTCATTGGTAGAATGGAATGAGGTTACCAAGGTTACCAGCTCCATCCACTGTGATATCTGCACACTGAATATTTACACTGAATTCCCGTTTCTACCAATACACACTCATTTGAGGGGAGACATTGCTCATTTGAGGTGAGACGTCTACGAATCCGTCAGTGACGAGTACCCTGCTAGTTTTAAATAAAAGTGAGGTTCCTTTTGAACCACTGGCATTCAAGGCTGACCCCTACCTGTTCTAGTACTCGTAGGGTCTTTGAATGGTCACCACCCGTGAAGGCATCCAGTAGATTGTCCACCACCCGTGCAGCATACTCTCCACAACCATTGACAAACTCCTGCAGGCTGTGGAAAATTATGGGTTGAGGGTCACATTTTCTCTCAAATGGAGCAGCAGATGCAGAGAGGATAGTTACAGAGGCTTTGGGAGTTAGTTTTTCTAAAAATGGATAAAATATATATATATATATATATATATATATATATATATATATATATATATATATATATATATATATATATACTATTTCTCAACACTACTCGACCTCCTTCAGTTCATACCTAAACTATCCTACCAATACCCTATTTCTGGTACAACAACTAATGCAGCAAAGCAGCCTCCAGAAAGGAACATGCCTTTTCCTCCTGGAAAGCCAACTCCAACATTGGATACCTACATGGTCTCTCCGTAAAGCTCAGAACCATTGTTTCAGTCCTCAGACATACCAGAGCTTAACATCAGCACCATCTAAGCCCTAAGGTCTGACCTCACAAGTCTCTCACAATCCACAACAACTTGGTGGCCATTGGTCATCTTTCTGATACATGGACAGGGTCACGATGGACACTGCTCATGCTAAGGCTGGCTGTGTTTAATCTGTCTTTGCGGAAAAGGTCTGATCCCTCTCTTATTAGCTATTAACACCACTCACTGAAAACCTGCTCCAGCATAAAAGCTTCCCTCCTACAAAGGTGGAGAAATTCCTAGCATGATTACACTGTTACTTCATATATGGAATTCACACTTTAAAAAAACTCAAGGCTTGTGTCTCTGTGTCTCTCTGTCTGTCTGTCTGTCTCTCTCCTTTTCCAGGTCATTATCTGGCAGTTGCCTACCTGCATCATGGAAGGTCACCAATGCCACTACAATTAATAATAATAGTGTAAAATTGACCCTCAACTATGTACAAAGTCAGACTTCTCCCTAACAAAGCAAAGTAATATAATTGATAATATTGCAGAAATACCTCAAAATGAATCTCTCCCTAACTTTCTGATTACTAGTTTGGCTGCCGCCCAGATCATTCCACCATCAACATGTTGCTTCTTCTTTGTCAAAAATGGATGCAAACACTCAATCTAAAGTAAGAAAGTCAGGGCCATCTCACTGGACATCACCCAAACATTTGATTCTGCCTGCACCCCACCCTGCTTCCCTAAAGGTCAGCTCATAGTATCCAGGTAATTCAGCATGATCTGGAGGTACGCACACTAACTCTAAGCCGTTGAGCCTAGGTTTGAATATCGACCCAACTATAAACTGTCATCCTGATATTTCAAAGATAGGGCGATTCATCAATGTGTGTGCCATCCCTCGGATCGACGTTAAACTGCACATCCCATTTGCCAGCATTAGTCGGTCGACGTTAAAGATCCCACGGTGTCATTCACAAAGAGTAGGTGAGTATTCGCCAGCATCACGGTCAAATTCCAAATTCCTACTCTAACCAACAGGGGCACTGCATCAGCGGCACAGCCATGCTCCCAACAATGATGCAAACCAGCAACCATAGGCTGCACATGAATTATGATGATAGTATCCAGAATCTTTCTGGGAATGACTACTACCTGTTTCCTGTGCACTCACACACAACATATTGATTTGGATAGCAACCTCTTCCTGTACCTCAAAAAGCTGAACCGATGAAGGTTGGAGTTCCTTTGGCACAGATTTTTGGAACCAATCCTGTTATGGTTGTACATAAATGACATTTCTTCTTCACTAGAAATATCAATGCATAATTGTTAAGATGATTCAATTCTGTGCAATACAATTCCTTACCATTCCAATAGGCAGGCAGCACCACTCTGTGCCAATTTTGAGAAAATAAACAATTGTTCATCGATTTAGAACATGTATATGAATGCAAAGATCCATATTTTCACTGTTTATCCATAATGACCAATTGGTAAATCCCACAATTTATTTATACTAGTGCATGTCCGTAGGTGCGTGGCCGTACGTGCAAAAAAAAAAAATAAAAATTCAAACCACGTGCCAGAAACGACAACCACACAGGCCGTTCCTTCGCTCTCGCGTGCCCGTATGTGCAAACCAAAAAATAATTTAAAAAAAACTAAAAAAAAAAAAAACTTTCAAACCGTAAGCCAGAAACAACCACACAGGTCGTTCCTTCGCTCTCGTAAACGACGACTAGATTGGGGCATTGTGTTTATCTATAAATGCGCATAAGAAATCGTGTGTGCCCGTACGGAATGTTCACATGCATTCCACGAATTATCGCTTGCATTGAAGTAACAACTGCTGTGATACTTACACACACAGAGTTAATTAAAATCCAAATTAAAATCAAGTTTACTTCCTTGTCTTTGCTTGCCATGACATTCGCTGCCATTGACCATTGCCACTCCTATGCCATGGTACCTAAGGCACCGATTGATCCCCATCTAACCGGCACGGCACGTGACGTCATCGTCGGCCGGCCATGCATCGGCCTACGCGAAGTTAAGTTCTCACTGTCCGGAAGTTCGCATATCGCAGTTAAGATTATACGCAATTTAGTTTTAATGGCCAATTATTCAATTAGTGCCAACGTGTTTTGCCTTTTCGCAATGTCATCGCAAGGAAAAACACAGAGAAGAGAAGAGAAGAGGAAAAAAAAAAAAAAAAAAAAAAAACGTACGTACGTAGAAAAAAAAAATAAAAATTTTTTTTCAAACAACCACACAGTCAGTTCCTTTGTTCTCGTAAACGACGACTGGATTGGGGCATTGTGTTTATCTATAAATGCACATAAGAAATCGAGAAATTATTGGAATGCAGTAACTCATCACTATCCGGAAGTCCGTACGTTGTAACCCGTAATGGGGAACGCGGCTGAGGTTCTCTTCCCCCATCGGCCACGCCTATGCAGCAATGTGTCTTGTCATTGGTTGGTAAATAAATGGCCGCAGCAACGTGTCTTGTCATTGGTTGGTAAATAAATGGCCATAACTTGGGAAGCACTTGTCTGATTAATATAAAACCTTGAAAAGGCACATCCTCAGGGCCCCAGCAATATACCTGGCAAGTTTCAATTAGATCGGATCAGTGGTTGTCGAGAAACAGCGGTCACAGACACACACAGACACACACACAGATTGCTGGAATTATAGACAGATGATTAGCAGATGGAAGAGGAATAGTCTGTGGAGCTCATGGGGCTCACCATCAACTATAACCTGCATTGGGCTTGAATCTCCAAGCTAACTTTCAAAGCCAACCGGCCAGCCACCTCAGAATTCTCAGCAGAGGCAAACCTTCCTCCACCATCCTCAGCTTATAAATGGCATTAAAGGCCTTCGGCTGAAGTGTAATGGAATATGGTTCTGCACTGTGCTGCTGCTTCCCAACTTACAAATGGTGACGCCATGGAGTGCTTGGCCATCCATGTCATTAACATATCGGAATGAGAGACTGAATCTCAAGGTGTACTTCTTTCTCACCAAACATAGGTTGGGGACCTTGCAGTTGTTTATTGGCAGTATACTGTTCTTGCTCCTCCAGCACTCTCACCCCTCTGCTCATCCCTTGCCCCTCAAGATTACACATGCTCGAGCAGAAACCCTTACCTTCTCCAAGTCTAAATTCACCACTCACCTCCATCCATTAAACTACCTCTTCTCTCATAGGTAGAATGATTTTCTTGATTTCTGTCTCGTGCTCTTCCCTCCAGGTCTTCAACTTCAAGTCTGGTGGTCATAGCCACACCTTGGTCTCTCCCATTCACACTCATAGAACTTTACTACACTGACTGAGATTCCGTTCACACTGTAACTCCTCTTCTCATGCTGTGATGTATATGTACATTATTGTCCCTTTTCCCCTTCAGCCTATTTCAGTTTGTCTTGTTGACCCTTCCCCCCCCCCGTTTTTTTCTGCTCTTCCATGAGACTTCATACCCAAATCAAAAGTGACACAAATAACTTTTAAGTTAAAAATGTAACCTCATGTGCCCCTTTAAAAGTGACCAAATACCTGAGAGCATACTGAATGGCAGCTTCTTCCCCATAGGTTGAAAATAGCAGTTCAGAACTGTTCTCATCCAGATCAGACAGTAGTGAACTATACTGAGATGGGTTGCTTTTCAAAGAGGTGCAGTTCAAATAACCCACTGCTGAAAAACATCCATCAAAAATGTGAGCTGGTACACCTGTTATACTTTAGAGGCACGCAAGTTAATTATACTTTTTAATGTTAAAATGTGCTTTTTTAAATCTCAAAATAATTGCTTTTCATTGTCAAACTCGTATCCTCAAGCTATAAAAGGACAGTGTTGAATCAGTTCTTTGCTAAGATAACAATAAGATATAGAAAAAGGATTTCAAACATGTGTAAAATATATATTGTATGTGGTTTCATACACAAACCTAGTGAATAAGCAAAAACAGTCTTGATTGGCCACAAAAGGTGTGTTTGTTGGGTCCTTAATATTTGACAAAGGCCCCGGTAGTTCCAGGTTAGCTATAAACCAGTAAGTAGTTGTCATTTAAAAAGTGATATTGAGTTACATCCGCTACTGAAGGTGGATGGAGGTTATTTTCACCCAAGCTGTTTGTCTATCAGTGAGCAGGATATCTCAAAAAGGTATAGACGGGTTCAGACGAAACTTGGTGGATGAGTTGGGTAGGTCACAAGAACAAGCCGATTAGATTTTGGTCAAGGTACAGATGCAGATCTGGCCTGAGCCTGGTGTTGGCTTAGCGGGTAGGGTCGCTGGCTTAGGATCCTAGGGTCCTGAGTTCGAGCCCCATTGGCTGCTGAATTAACACCAGGTGGGGTTGACTCAGTCTGTCATCCTTCTGAGGTCAGCAAAATGAGTACCAGCGTACTGGAAGAGGGACACAGTATCAGCAGCACAGCCACACTTCCAAGAAATGATAGCTCCCCGGCAACCAAGCTACCATACGCAAAAACAGAACAGATCCGGCCTTTCAGTGGGATACAAAACATAAAACTGACCATCTTGATTCCTATGTTCAGTTACTGACATTTTTAAGGCATAATACACCAATGATATGCAACTATTTTGCAATCAAGAGATTCTCCAACTTTATGCACTCCCCACCTCACCCGTACCACTCCAGTTTCACTCCACCCCAACACAAAAAAATTACATTTGCATGGTTATTTTAATATACAAGGTTGACGCTCATGGAAACACCAGATGACAGAAGATAAAAGGCAACAGACTTACAGTGGGGCCACATTTGGCCTAAACAGAAATGAAGAGACAGATAGAGAGAGCGAGAGCGAGAGTTAGAGAGAGAGAGAGAGAGAGAGACAGAGAGAGGGGGAAGAGAGAGAGAGAGAGAGAGAGAGAGAGAGAGAGAGAGAGAGAGAGAGAGAGAGAGAGAGAGAGAGAGAGAGAGAGAGAGAGAGAGAGAGAGAGAGAGAGAGAGAGAGAGAGAGACAGAGAGAGAGACAGAGAGACAGACAGAGAGACAGACAGAGAGACAGACAGAGAGACAGAAAACACAGTAAACTGCAAGTAAAATGGTTGATTTAGGTAGGGTTAATGGTGGTAGATTTCTCAGGTAGGAATGGGGGAAAGGGGGGGGGGTATTGGTCACCATAAACAAAATGCTCCAATTCACTTCTTCAGCAAAAGTCCAAAAATTAACAACAAAATGTCGCAAGACTGCCAAACTTCAACATGGTTTATTGACAAAATTCGATTAAAACTCAGAGTATGAAACCTTAAAAAAATCCATTTCAAAACATCTTCACTCAGTCTGTGAATGAACAATTCCCCAAAATCACAGGCCAAGTTACCGAGTGTGTGTCAATAAAGTCTCCATCTGTGGTCACAAAGTCAATTACACAAAATGCAGTATGACATCTTACTTGGTACGAGTTTGTTCCTCTTCTCCTCCTGGAAACCTGAAAGACTTGGCTGGAACTTTCCAAGCAGCAATCCCACATTTACTGGACAAACTTCCTCACCTGCAGGACCACCCCATCCCCCAAAATATGAAATATAATATTAATGCTTCTGACTATTGGATAGTGACAAGATGATCGATCCCTTTGCACTTATACAGTGTTTTATTCTGATGAAAAATATATACATTTTACAACAATAAATATGTCTCATTATGGCCAAAGCTTATCAATCAGCTGGATTTTTGTTCACACAAAATACTGTCATAACCCTGAGGCCTGTTAAGCTGCACATTCCAGGTGTCACAGAGGCCTACCAGGATGGAACGTCTACATCCTTACTATAATTCACGGAACATTGTTTGTGTGTTTAACTTGAGCTATGTTCTGCAAAATGATTTTCAAATGGCCTTTGTCCTCTTTGTATTATAGTCTATAATTATGGGTGTCGAGTATGGTCAAAATATGTTGAGTGCTTCATAAGTTGCTGTAGTAACAGATTTCCAATTAAAGGGCACTTGAACTTTGACATTTTAAACCAAAATTTTAATCGCTTCATCTTCATATTACACTCCATAGTTTTGCCAAGTTTGGTCAAAATCCCTTTAGCGGTTCACAAGTTATCGTGGTGAAGAAAATCTGCTACTTTCAGCTGAAGGTCACATGACTTTTGACCTTTGACCCCCAAATCTTATTTTTGCGTCATATTATATACCTGTATAAGTTTGGTCAAAATCCCTTCAGCTGTTCACAAGTTATCGCGATAACAAAATCATCATGCACGGAGGAACTGATGGACAACCCCAAAAAATAATGCCTCCGGCACATTCACCGGCGGAGGCATACAAAAAAAAAATAGGTCTTACTTCTTGGTCACAACGAAGTTTGAAGAGTACAGAATGTCCACCTGATGACTTCACCCACCAAGTGAGGCTTGGCTTTACTCATACAAAGAGCAGATAACTTTCATTGAGAAGATTGCAAATTTACTCCGTAGGGGAAGCAATGCCTGAAGTTGGAAAAAATCAATAATTTTGATACCAAATTCACAACTGCAATCGTTTTTATAGCCGACAAAGGGTCCAAGGCAGTTATTGTGAGCGACAGCCACCGCTGGTAATGTAACTAAAAACAGGTGCTGTTGACGTGAAAAGTCTCGTCAAACTATCAGGAACCACTAAAGCCAAGGAGAAACTCTCATATTGACACAAATAAAGATTGCATGCAAGCATATACACACAATCAAAGTCGTTTGCAGCAGACCTGTCAACCCCAAATTACGAAAAAGTGTAAGAATGTAAAAT
This sequence comes from Eptatretus burgeri, assembly GCF_056783735.1. Lineage (NCBI taxonomy): Eukaryota > Metazoa > Chordata > Myxini > Myxiniformes > Myxinidae > Eptatretus > Eptatretus burgeri. The sequence goes on from NC_140968.1 coordinate 38,479,847, forward strand.
GTGTCCAGCCAGGTCGCAAAACAACCAAGAATTGAGGGCGCGAAGTGGCAGAAAAATCTTGGAGGGTCTAGGTTTATTTTTGGCCAGGTAGAACTAAACTTCATGCCATATTTAGCGGCGCCTTGGTACTTAGTCAGTTTCTGTTTTTTCGAAGTTGAAGGGCCATCTGAATCATAGTCGCTCTCATTGTCACTCATTTTTCTCACGTCTCTTCCAGAAGAATGAATTCCCAGTATTTTGTGGCAATTTCGCGTGAAAAATGAACCCCCCAGTAACAAGACATTTCAGTATGTCAGGATGGTCGGTGATAATTGACCAATCATACGCCGTCTCTCATATAGGAAGTGCGGAACGACGCAAAGCAATCATATTTAAGTCGGTATTCAAGGCTAAAACATCAGTTAAACCAGTCGCACTGCAATAATGATGGAAATGTATTTTGGTGCCGAGAAATTAAAAGAAAAGTGTGAGAATTTATAGCGAGAATGTGAGAATGTGACTTTCAACAGAAAGTCGTGTCTCACGGCAAAAACGTGAGACTTGACAGGTGGGCGTTTAATATCACAAAATTTCAAGATTGCTGAGAAAAGAAGAGACATGTTGAAGATTTTCACCTTGCACTCATCTGTGTGAGTGCAAGGTGAAGAACTTCGACAAGTCAGTCTTTTGAGACTGCCACTGGTAACATATAACCAAGCACCACCTACTGCATGGTCGGGTTGTCGGCGAATCAACACACGCCATTCACTGGCTTTGCGAGTGCAGAAGGTGACTGTGACACCCTGCCAGACTGAAAACACCACCTGCGAAAGGCTCTTCGGGAGCCAACGACCATCCAGTAAGGAGATGGTGTCTTCTAAAAAAAAAACACCTATCCGGATTGTACTGGTTTGTGGCAACTCAGGTAGCCGAGAGGGGTAGTGGAACACTTGATGTGAGGCGGATGAGCGAGTATTAGCCAACGGCAACCATCAAAAGGCGGATGAGCTAGTATTTAACCAACGGCAACCACAAAATTACACCCGTGGGGAAGAAGGTGGGTACACAGTGTCGCTGAAGGCGTGGAAGGCATGTTCTCCGTTCGGTGGATGACAATGCAGTTCAATTCTTCCCCAACCACTTTTGTACCATTTTCATGGTATAGGTGGGCACTGATATTTGTTGTCAGTGCTTATTCGTAGAAAAAATAGAAATTGATATCTTGTGGTACCAACCGACTGACTACTTTAAACAGAGGTACTCCAAAGTCCAAATTCAAGACCTGAACAATATCGGTAGAATTATTCCCAACTGACACCCTCACACACTAGGTTCCAAGGAACAAGTGGGCGACGTGAGAGCATAAATTGCTTCGATCTTTATTTCTGGTATCCTTGCGATTGGCCTGACGAGTGCAAGGTCAAAAGCTTTGACGTGTCTCTTCTTTTCACAATCAAATAAGCACACACAATATTTCCATTTTGCATCCATTTGTAAAGAACAAGCATCACAGTTGCCCCTTTTTCCCCATGAAGGACAAATGCTAGAAACATCAGACAGCTCATCCCTCAACTCTTATCGGCTTTCAGTTGATAAAATCCATGATCAAAACTGCAGCAATTGTATTTATGCGAACGCTAAACAAACATACCGCTGCACAAATCCTCCACAAGACCAAGCGAGCACTTACCATGTCCTTCCTGTTCTGAATTGATAACAGCCAAAGACAAACCACCCGTCAGGTCTCTATGAAGGCAACCAATCTGTAGGAGCAGCACATCAGATTTAAAACACCATCCAGGAAGTACCAGGACAGCATGTTTGAGCATTCCAACAGTCCCCCAGGATCTTTCAGTTGGCTTTGTCTTTTAAATGAACCAAAATTGAACAGCAGACGCTGCTTCACGCCACTTATCTTCCTTTGGTTAATTATGCACCAATGCACCAAAAGTCAGGAAGAAAATAAATAAATAAATGGGGAAATAATTTCACTTTGTAGCTTTATTTAATCTGGACAATGGTGGATGAATATAAATAGAATATTAAGAGTCAGGTAAGCATAGCTCCACCACCTTGCTCTGGGGATTCGTCACACGAAGTCGTTCCTGAGCCTCATCAGCCGCTTGCTCCACTAAACCCAGGATGTCAGCCTCAGCTGTGCTGTCTGTGAAACTGCAGGAGGAGCTTTCAGGCTCCCATCCTGCTGGAACACTGTCACAAGATTGCATGACGTCACAAATATGTAAAATGTCAGAATTAACAGTTTTCTGTGCACTTTTCTCAACATGGAAATTTAAATACTACAATGTTTCTCATAATGAACAATGTTGCTAAAACTACAAAACATTTCTTAAGGAGATTTTAGCCCAAGGTATGAATCAAGTTGTTCAATTTTAACTTCTTCACATCATAATTATCAACATGCAAATTAACCTAGCCAAGAAATTTGCTTATTTTCTAGTTTGAAACCCATTTTTTCCCATTGACTTTCTCAGTTCCGGTTTTCTTTGCGTGAGGATATACAGGCTCTGTTCTAAGAGACTTCCTTGCAAAGCTCAGGATATTCGGATTGTCCCGTCGAATAGTTATAATCTGTTGCCTGAACTATCAATCATCTCGTGTGTCCAATCGCGCATATTCTCAAACATTGCTTTTGCGTCTCTGTTGAGATGGTGCACATCAGTCCAGGTCACGATCTTTTCTCACCTGCTCTCTTCCCAATACTTTTATCACCTGCCTCGACACCTTCATACCAAAACATGCCATCTTAGTCATTCTCATCCTCACCTTTGTTCTACCTTATGATCACTTTCTTTAAAATATGTCGTATTAAAAAAAAAAATTTCCACACTCACTCACTATTCATTCATTGTTTACAACATTCACAGTGTCTCACATTACTCACATGTCAACATTGTCCCACTATCCACAGGTTAAAAAAGAAAGTGTTACATCCCAACCCCCCCCCCCCCAACCCTCTTCAAACTCTTCCAGAACATCTCTTCTCACATTCTGTGCCTTCCCCTGTTCTTCTTGGCAAGCTCCCAAACCCACAACCCATATCTACTTTCATTCATAGTGCCCTGTTTTTCCTCATGCTTTAATGGCCCTTCTCTCCACCCTGGTTGCAATACTTGCCAAACTCGGAATTCAGAAATAACATCCCAGTTTGCAACGAATGCAAGCACGCGGCTGTCAACTCCGCCATCCACGTTTGCATTCCCCGCATCTAAACTTGAATTTATCTCTCCCCCTTGAACCTTGACAAACAGCTTGAACCTCCAATATCAACGATATGCACAGTATATATATATATAGATATATATATATATATATATATATATATATATATAGATATATATATATATATATATATATATATATATATATATATATATATATATATATATTTATAGTGTGTGTGTGTGTGTGTGTGTGTGTGTGTGTGTGTGTGTGTGTGTGTGTGTGTGTGTGTGTGTGTGTGTGTGTGTGTGTGTGTGTGTGTGTGTGTGTGTGTGTAACAAACGGTCCTTTCATAGGATTTTTTTTTGTATACGTAGTCGAGGCTCGTCATTGTTGAAATAGTACAATAAACAGTTCAGGATGTAACAGGACAAATGGAACATTGGAGATAGAGAGAGAGAGGGGGAGAGAAAGGGAGAGAGAGGGAGAGAGATGGAGAGAGATGGAGAGAGATGGAGAGAGATGGAGAGAGAGAGGGAGAGAGAAAGAGAAAGAGAAAGAGAAAGAGAGAGAAGAGTTGAAGGCCAAAATAGAGGGAGACTTGGTTGGACAAACAATGGGTGGGGGAGGAATGGGAGACAGGAAAAGACACATGGGATGGACAAGATGGATACAGAAGGAAAACCTCATGAGGGAAAAACTGGAAATTTGGGAGGAGGGCTTGGGTTGGGTTGGGGTTAACGAGGGTAGAAAATATTATGGTTTTGTATTGGGGACGATCTGAGATGGTGGTGAACAGCCATCTTGGAGACCTGGAAGGAAGAATAGGATTGAAGAGAATGTGGAAGTTGGTTCCACAGGTGGGGGGAAAAAAAAAAAGAGAGTAATGAATGAGGAGAGATGAACAGTGATTCTGGATTTTGGGAGTTTCACCAGAAGGGGGTTGATGGTGGACCGTGTGTGCCCTGCAGAAACCTGGAAGCGGGTGGAGGAGAGGGGGGACAAAGCACAGAAAGAGCAGAGGGTGCAAGACCAGAGAGGCGGCGGTGGAAGACAGAGAGACCACTGACCTGTCTCTGATGGGAAAGTCATAGCCCCATAGACTCAGCTTCATCACGGGAGTTCTTTGCTCTTGCGTCTATTGCTCACTATTCTCTCTTCCTCTTTGATCAACCTGACTGGCCCCATTGATGGTGTCACTGTTTACTTCAACAACTCCATCCCCTACTGTACATATATTCCACACTAACTCACAAAATACCTCTGCCTATGCATCCCTCACTGCAACCATCCTTTTTTAACCACCTTTTGTTTGTCTGTGTAAAATATTCTCAACCAAGTATCCATAAACACCTCTCATTCTACTAACATCAAACATCTAGAAAAGAAACCACCCATCTCAACTCACCCTCCCTCTTTTGTGTCAGTGAGTAAGCTATGAGCTGGCTCAACATCATCACCATCGAAACCTTCTGATAATCTATGGTGCAAGGATTTGGTCTGACTCAATCTGCGAACTTCTCAACTAGCATCTCTGTAAATTGAACATCCTCCTCCTGAACCAGTTAATGACCAACCCCACCTCCAAGTTCTTTTATTCCACCTCTAATCCACTTGGCTCCTTCGACAATTCATGCTCTTGTGAAAAACAGTCTTTTGGCAGTTGATAAAGAATTAACACCCTCTCCCCGAAAGATGAGCTTTCAATCTCTTCTGCCTGAGAAATCCTTTTTGATCTACATTGGTAAAAAATAAAAATAAATAAATAAAAATCCCATGAATTTGAGGCTCATGGAAGTGTGAAGTGACAGGAAGGAAATAAGGCAACACACTGACAGTGGGACAACAAACAGGGGAATGACTGAGCAGCAAAAGAATAATGAAAGGAAACACAGCAAAAGACTCGCAAGAGCCTAATGGCCTAGAGCCGAGACAAAGGACACAACTTCAGCACAAAAACACATGTAAAAGCATGCAAAGAGACGTGCAAATACATTACATCAACAAATCAACATCAAAAAAAATTAACAAAAACTGTTTAAAAAGACAATTCTGGAACAGGCTCCTCAGTTTTCAAAAGCAGCCTCTTGGAGAACAGAATATCACATATTGCCACGAAGAAACCCAGAAGCCCTTGAAAAACATGACAGAATTCAACAACGAAAGGGTCCACATGTGCATTTATCAGTTTAGTGAGGAGAGACCAGTCCCAGTTTCACTGCTTTGATTGCAGCCAGACTATTCTTTGTCCTTTCACAAAAACATGCTCTCACTTTAGTGGAGGTTTATCCCAGCTCTTCAGCAGCGCTCCTATGCATCCTCTTGGACCTGATACACAGAGTCTCGCAGTGGGGCAGTTTCCATGAAGCAGCTTGCCACCTCTTCATGGAAGGAAAGCCGACTGAAGCAACATTAGGTCATTTCACAAGGCCAGCAACAAGTGTGGGTCAATCCGCATGCAGGCCAGAAGATTTCATCTGGTAAATCTTAGAGGTTGAACTCTCAACCAGTCTCTCTTCTTGAAATCCTGGTGGTGCCTCGTTAGGTTGGTCTCTGGTGCATGCTCTATTCTTTGTCCAAAGCTCATGGACTCAACCAATCCCTTTCTGTTCTCACCTTATCATCCCCTTACCAACGAGCTCATGGACATTGTGACTTTTTCGTCAGCGTATGTACAGAAAGTTTTGATAACCTTTGACTCTGCCTCAGATGATTTTAATGGCCGTGTTCTCAAATCCTGCTCTGCTACTCTGGCTTCTTCACCTTAGGCCACCTTTCATCTGCCTGGAAGTCAGCCAACATTAAAGGGGTAAAAAAATTTAAAATGGAAAACTCATCCACTTCAAACAGGCCATTAAGCTTTACTTCAAGTCATGGAATCCATCATGACAACTAACATCAAGTATTTTCTCTTCTCAAATGGCCTGATATCATATCATCAGTTTGGATTCTGTCCCAGTCACTCAACATTGGATTTTCTGTTACTTCTCTCAGCAATGAGAGACTCCAAATCATAAATAAGTGTTGTATTTTTGAGTAACTTGACATTATCAGGCACCAGCTGTATTTGCCAATCTCTCTGCTAGTGGCATCCAAATCCACTTTCATTCATGGCTTGCTGACTTCCTGCACTCACACAGTCAAGCAAGACTTTCAACAGGATATTCTTTGATCTTTTCTCCCAATAGAGGGTGGAATGGGCTTAACATCGAGTTGTGGGCCCTGTTGTGTTTGTCCTCCCATACCTAAATGCTCTTTCACGCATTCAAAAACCCTCTTTTCCTCTTTGCAGATGATTCTACATGCTACATAGTAACTCATCTCAAAGACAGGGCAGTAGCTGCTTCCCTCTCTGGTGACCAGAAAGGGTGAGGATGCCGTTGTGACACATGGAACATGGTAATTTAATCCAGGGAAATCTCACACTGTCTCTCTCTGAAGTGATCAACTAATATAATGAACCCACCTATCAACTTTCTCAGTGAACCTTTGAAAGAGGTTATAATGGCTTGAACTTTTGGTCATTGCCATCAGCCCTAACCTCTGCCGAGCAGACCATGCAGAGAAACAAAGCTTGCCTCCATAGCTAGCACGAACAAGGTATCCATCATTCTGAGCCCTTCCTTCATAAATTTGATCTTCTCAGACTATAGGCCCTCTGTCCTTAGCTCATTGGAATATTGCTCTCCTCCCCAACCTCTGCTGAGCAGACCATATAAACAATTGAAATTCATTCCTCCAGCTTGTGGAACCATCACGAATCCTTTAAAAACATTCAATCCCAGTTTTCTCTTCAAGGCTTCAAGTGGGCAGACAGTACATCACCATCTCGTCATGTTCCATCACCATCTCGTCATGTTCCATCCCTTTTGTTTATTCATTTACTTGCTTGATTTTGTCTGCCTGTTTCCCCAATGCCCCACAGTCAGTGTGTTGCCCCTGTATCCACTGTCACCTCACTCTTCTATAAGCCAATATTTTATATCCAAAAAAAAACAAACAAAAAAAACTCCATATACCAAGTTAACATCCCCATCACTTTATAATAATTTTTTCATATGGCATTTACCGTCCAGCAAGGGAATGTGGCCAGGGTATCCACACATAATGGCCTACACTATTTGGTGGATAACCTGGAATCGTTAACGTCCACAAAAAAAAAGAGAAGGGACAACCAGCTTCACTTCCACATACAAATTATGGCCTGCTCAGAGATGTATTAAATCAAGATGGCAGCGTTTGTCAGGTTTGACTCTATCAGGGAAGAAAATCCAGGACCAGAAGACATGTCAGAAGTGAGCTATCCCATTTGCAGTACATGGCCACATCTCAAATCTGCAGCTTCGCAAGCATTATCCAGTATTCTCACAAATAAGAAGTGCGCGTTAAGGCTCATGTTGAAGTTTGATTATTATTTGGCCTCAAATGCATTTAAACAATCACACATTTGTATCAGTTTATACTAAGCACCCAATTCACAGCACGAGGCATTCAGCAAGCAGTGATGAGGCACCTGACAGTCTCGTTGGAACTGCTCTTCCTAGCCTTCCTGCAGGGCAGCGCAGCTTCCAGTGGAGAAGGCGAAGTTCGCTCACTGGCAGTCAGGCTCTGAGCCGGTGAGCAGTCATCATCTCTATAGATTGCTGCTTCCTGAGCCTCATCCATCACTTGCATGAACACCATGGTTCTACGTAACAATAGCAGCTTCTCCTGCAACAACAAGTGTACACAAGTCACACTGCACCCATTCCTTCCAAGCCTAAACATCCCTGGATAGTTGGAATATAAATCAAGGCACACTTTGAGGCAAAATTCCGCCAGTAAGGTGTTACACGAAATTCGAAAACTTTTTGTATCGGCAGCCCCTTTCACACAGCCAGCTCCTAAGTGAAACCCCTAAATAATTATTTTTTAAAACAAAAAAATATATATACATATATATGAAAGAACTTCACAGATGTATTTTAAATGTAAAATGTAACTATCATCAACGTTTTTATGAAATAATATCAATAAAAACATATTTTACCAAATTAATGCTGATTGGATTTTATGCATAAAAGTTATGTTTGAGTAATTAAAGTTAGTTACATTGAGTTTTATTTTAATACCATGCAATTACATACAATAAGCAGCAAGAAAATCAGCAGGTCGGATCGTGTTAGAAAAGGAGCATCTGATGTTTTTCTCTTCTCAATCCAGTGCTGGGATTTCACATCGAATGTCAGAAGGCTGAAGAATCCACTCTCACATTCGTAGGTAGTGGAAAAGGGCAGGGGGGTTTGATGGGCTATTTCAGCAACCTTTGAGAATTCAGTAGAAAACTAGAAGGGCACTCGGTAGAGTGCATGCCTCTGCCACGTAATGCCTGATCCACGAGAACATATCGGGCCCAATACATTTTTGAAATATCATGCTATACAGTACTATATCATTTTTGGCCCCATCTCTCAATGGTGAAGAATCACTTTAAAAATTAAATAATTCTCGTATCCAGATCCGGATTCGGATCTTCACCAAAATTGAATCAATCCATCCTTGCCACACGCCCAACTTGGTGGACAACCAAGTTTCGTCCGAATCCGTCCACAACTTTTTGAGATATCGTGCTACATATGAGTTTAGCCCTATCTCTCAATGGTGAAGAATCACTTTAAAAATTATCGGATCCGTGTCCGGATCCGGATCTTCAGCAAAATATAATCAGTTCGTCCTTGTCACACACCCAACCTGTCTACAAAATTTCATTCGGATCTGTTCACAACTTTATGAGATATCCTGTATACAGACAAACAGACAGAAAGGGGTGAAAACATAACCTCCTTCACCTTCGGTGGTGGAGGTAATGAACACCAGAAATAACTTGAAGGGAGCTCTATGGACTTAGCTTTCACATAATCATCATGATTGATTCTGCCAATAATATAATCATTGATTCTGCCAGGAACAATACACTGTTCCTGTGCAGGAATATTCTTATGTCTAACTCCTTAAATCGGCTCTCAGGACAAATTCAGATGACATCAATCCTCAACTTCCAGTCCTCTTGATCAAGCATTGCAATGTGTAGTTACTCTGTCCCCAAGCCCCTATCCTTCTTCAACATGTTGATGTCGTTGAAAATATGATTGCTAAATTCAGCAGAAAATTAGCGTTCTGCGTGGATGGCAAAGGAAGGCAAAACAAATAAAACAAATAAAACAAATACCACTAACCTTTTAAAATGGTGGTTGATCTGCCATGAATAAAAGAAGAGTAAACGTTTTGGGCTTTACCTTTCGTTAAAACAAGGATAGAGAGGGTTGTAGTTGAGAGCTGTTCTGCCCCGCTTCGGCATTCCATGTTGAGGTGTCCAGAGTACAAGATTGGAAACAGGTCCATTTTTATGGCGGTAGCAGTGCCAAGCAAACGTGAGACATATTCTTCTCATTTTAAATCGACATCTTTATTCTAATCCAGCTAATGTTATATGAGACACTCACTCCTTTCAGTCTTGCAGTTAATGTGTGCTTTCTACGAATCCTATCGAGTTGCAATTGGTCACCAGTGTGACCACTCCTCATTTTCATAAATGCCAAGGTGAGCCAATGAAAAAAGCCAAGAATTCACAAGGTTTCAGAAAAGCGATGATAATAGAAAACCTATACGCCAAGAAAACGTATAGAAAACCAAGATGCCAAGGTGAACAACGAATAGCCAAGATCTTGTGAAAAAAGCCAAGGAGTGGTCACACTGTTGGTCACTGGCTTTGGCATCAATACGGTCAATATTGATTTTTATTACGGTCAATAGGCATCAAAAAGCTACATATATCGAAGTGTCAAATATAGCACCTCACCACCATTAGAGAATTTAAATTGCATCAAATGTGGCACCAAATGTGAATGGTTGCTCCCAGCTTGCTGGCTCAATGACGGAAGATGCCATTTTCATTTTTGCCATCTCCATCCCTATCCCATTTCGAATCCTGTGCGGGCACGGGCAACTTGCTTGTATCCTCAGTGGGAAATTGATCAGTGATCACACTGAAATGTTTTTTTACCGGAGAATCAAGTGCTTCCGGTAGAGCCGCTAAGTCATGCGAGACGTTTTCATTCAAGGCACTCAGATCTTCACAGATAGCTGATGTGAGAGCATGTGTCTATATTGACTTTCTCCTTCTCAGAATATGATGAAAGTGTTGGAAACATGCCATTTCTATCCATGTCCAGCATTTTGCACCACAGATCTAACTTCATCCAGATGGTTCTGACTTTACTAATGCACTAATGTTGACCTTATTACCCCGTGCACCAGGGAAAAGTGGGGATTAAGCAATTGGTCCATGTCTGTCTGTCCATCCGTCCTATCAGCTTATGATCATCAGTTTGTGATTGAGGGACAAATTATTTAAATCAAATGTTGTATTTTGAACATGAATAGGAAGGCAGGTTTGCCGTTTTACCGTACCTTGGCTTAAAATTCATCCCGACTGCACATGCGTCAAGTGGAGTAGGATAATATTTTTACTGTCTGCCTGCCTGGCAATCAAACAAAACTGAAAATCATTCCAAACAAGAAACTTACTGAATTTAACAGTGTTACAAAGGACACAAACAACAGACCCGAATAACAAAAGTAGTGTGCTAAATAGGGTGGTGCAATGGACGCTGCATAAAATGGCGGTAAAACCCGAAATACATTTTATTTATACGCCTTTAAAGCTCTTTAAACATTTATTTAAATTGAATTATATATTTGAACGCGAGAACACAAATCTCCATCATACTTCCGAAGAACCTCCAGTTTTGCCGTACTTCAATTTAAATAAAGTTCAATGGGATAGTGTACAAGGGTGGTGTCCAGGACGGCTTCTGGACTACTTCAACAGCACTAAACTTTCGGGGGGTTTTTATGATCGTTAAAATCATTATCTTATTCAAATAGAAGTGAAATTGAAGTAACTGCACAGGGTATCGTGATCTATGAACTCTCAAGTTCTCTGAAGTAACAGATTGGGGTCGTTAATGTACGTCAAGCAGAGAAGCCATTTCTCATCGCAGAATATTTGCTCAGCTCTTGTGCATTTCACTCTTCGCTGGAAAAACTCAGCCATCTCTTCACAGAGTAAGGACTTCACAGAGTCTTTCCTGAAAATAAAAAAGGCGCTTTGCATCCAGTCTTCGAGAGAGCCATCATACATGTTAATTGAAAACGAGAACTTCGTATTCATCAACCATTTTGTTGCAGAGCACACAAAAGAAACGGCTATTCAAAGCAAGCGACGAATGAAGTTCACTCCTTGTACGATGAAATAGATGACAGGCTGAAGGCACACTGACAGTCTTTGCAGCTCGGAATTCATGATGGATCGCACATTGAGTGATATTCATATTAGATGACATGCACTTGACCGTATTCTGAAAGCCAGATCAGATCGTGCGCCCAACATTATTGGAGCACCATCAAGTAATACAAAGATTTTTCCACTTAATGCACTTGCTTTCCAGAAAGGCATTCACCTTGTTGAAAATGTCTGGTGCTTTTGGGGTTGTTTCAAATTCTTCACAGAATAGGAATTAATCCTTCACGTCCACATTATTAACCTTACATATGAACGCTATTAACTGCACTCAGTTAGCAATATCAGTCGTTTCATTAAGTTGAAGACTGAATAAAGAATGTTAAAATTTGCACACATGTTCTTTAACATCGTCAGACATATCATCGAGCTTGTGTTTCACAGTATCATTTGACATAGAGACCATGTTATGCCTTTTGGCATTGTCATTGCCAAGCATGAGTGACACAATATCTTGGCATGATGGCAGGATAAGCTCCTCACAGACATCATGCGGCTTCTTAGACCAAGTGTGACTATCCTCCTCGATGGACAGGCATTGGCATCAGCCGGTTCTTCCTCCTCTTCGACTGCAGGCTGATTTACGGAGGCAAAGATGGCATGTAGGACGATTCAGAGTTGCAAGGAGCAAAAGGGACAAAGGCCGCACAGCGGAATACAGCAGGCGTGCAGCGGCACCCGGCAACACAACGGAGGGGTATCCCAGAACCGGAGTTGAGGTAACACAGAAAAGCTTGAACGTGCGGACAGCGGGGGCAAAGAACCCCAATGGGTTAAACCCATCTGAAGTGCCACAACCCCAGTCTGGTAGTGTCACCATTTGCTTCCTTCTCCACTTATATTTACCCATCTTCCCTGCCACTTTTACTTTGTTATTTTGCTTCTCCCATAGCCTCTTAATCCCCATGTATGTCCCATTATTGTGGATATAGCTCAGCATAACTATAAGAATAAGGCCCCGTGTCCTGTTTTGCGATGTTTTTGTGTCATCCCCCCCAATGGGCTCTGTTTGTACTTGGTTTACCCCAGGGGTCAAACAGATTGGGGTACCCATTTATCACTTCTATTCATTACTACATTTGATGGTTGCATCTTGTGTGCTATATCCCCATGTTAAAATCAGATCACTTTCTTTTGCCGCCATTGCAACCAATTTGAATTCAAGCAAAAAGATGCAGGAACTTTTCTCACAAGGAAAACCTGGACAAAGTACTTGATCATCTTGGCCTCACATGTCAAATCCAGGGAGAGGACTCAACTAATTTAAGTTTGCGTTCAGGTTACTTGACAACACCATTGCCAATTTGTCAGTTTAACATACGCATTTGAGTTGTTGGCCGATACAGACAGACCCTAGACTTGATAAAGACCATTATTATTCCCTCTCTCAAACTAGAAATGAATTCTCCCAGCATGTGTGCATGTACTTCTCCCCACACTCAAAAGCAACACAGTATGTGCTTCACAAAAGTGTGCAGCAGGTATTAAAAAGCTGTTGTCATTAAGATGTCATCAGGTATAAAGCTGACTCACTTTAAACATGGAATAGTTTTTGGGTGCTTCAGATTTATGACATTTCCATCATAATGAGCCTTCTGAAGAAAATTGTGGGCAATGTCTTGGACAAATGGAAGACCAACAGGTTATGCCATAAAATTCTGATTATGTCCATCGCGTTACAAAGTGTCGGTGCTACCGAAGCAGTTTCTTGGCAATGATTATACTGAGTGGTTTGTCATTGCCGTCCCAACAATCACGAAGGTGGGAATTTAGAATTTGGCCATGGTGCCAGTGATAGTTCACCTACTCTTCGTAAAGATCACTGTGAAGTCTTTAACGTCCACCAACCAATGCCGGTAGATAGGACGCCCAGTTTAATGTCCATCCGAGGGATGGCACACACATTTATGCCTTACCCTGCTTGTGAGACACTAGGATGACAGTTTATAGCTAGCTCGATAGCTTAGAGGTGAGTACACATACCTCTAAGAAATCCTGTCAGCCCTGCCATAAAATAGGATTGACAATGAATGAATGAATGAATGAATGAGAGAGAGAGAGATCGAGAGAGATAGATCGAGAGAGATAGATCGAGAGAGATAGATCGAGAGAGAGAGAGAGAGAGAGAGAGAGAGAGAGAGAGAGAGAGAGAGAGAGAGAGAGAGAGAGAGAGAGAGAGAGAGAGAGAGAGAGAGAGAGAGAGAGAGAGAGAGAGAGAGAGAGAGAGAGAGAGAGAGAGAGAGAGAGAGAGAGAGAGAGAGGGAGAGGGAGGAGAGGGAGAGGGAGGAGAGGGAGAGGGAGGAGAGGGAGAGGGAGGAGAGGGAGAGGGAGGAGAGGGAGAGGGAGGAGAGGGAGAGGGAGGAGAGGGAGAGGGAGGAGAGGGAGAGGGAGGAGAGGGAGAGGGAGAGGGAGGAGAGGGAGAGGGAGGAGAGGGAGAGGGAGGAGAGGGAGAGGGAGAGGGAGAGGGAGAGGGAGAGGGAGAGGGAGAGGGAGAGGGAGAGGGAGAGGGAGAGGGAGAGGGAGAGAGAGAGAGAGATCTCGAATATCCATTAAAAATGGATAGGTGCAATATTAAACCTGACATCTGGGACATTCCTAAATCATCACACGTCAATGTGAAATCAGACATAAAAAATATCCGATTTTTACTGGAAAGTTTTTTTTTCTCCTTCCACGAGTGGGTTCCTCAGGCCAAATTGTAGATTCTCAGGTCGTGCGTCCTTACATACATACCCTACTCATTGAATCTTTGAGCTTTTCCCTGACCATGGCAAATTCAGAGAGCCAAATCTCAGGTTCTAATTATTGTAGAAAGCAGATTATGGTGTCCAATGAAAGCTCTTTTCGAAATGATTATTTGTATTCTTCGCTGATTGTGTTGTAGTGAAAAATAAACTGGTCATGAAACTCACTCCCTTAGAAGCTCATCACATAGCTAGTAGACAAGAAAAATTAAAAAGAGAATCTCCAGTAGTTTGGGTGGGGCATTTTTAAAAGGGTAAGCAGCATGGTCAAGTTCCCCTAGATAGACAGACTTTCCAGTGTACATCTCACTTCAGTCTTTGTCGGTAGAAGCTGGAGAAGGACATAATCCAGTAATTCCTTCTCATGAGTTTTGGTTCTTTTTTCACAGAACTATTTTGTGAATTCAACGACGAGTGAGCTCAATTTCACTGAGAGGTTCTTCTGTGGTGGTACCTACTTGACAAGGCTGAAAATGAAGTCAAGTTCTGAAAGAGACAAATATTGTAGTGTCCATCCAGTTAACAACGACCTGGACGGATAGCTGAACGGTAACACTGAGAGGAGAAAAGGGCGTGTACCAGACGGAAGCACACAGGTTTATCCGAGAACCCACAAGTAGACAAACACAGTAAATTCAACAAATGATGATTTAATAAAAATAATTCAATGATTTATAATGAAAATAACTCAACGAGTGATAATGAAAATAAATCAAAGTGTGAGGTTATGAAAATTGAGGTAAACTAAAACCTAATTTGAGACGTCTCCACTCAGTCACAAAAACAGACAAGGGAACAGATAGAATAAAAGAAAATCCTCCCTTTGTTCTGGTGTCCAGAGATTATGAATCATTGCTGTGTGAACAGAGATGATCTTTTAGGAGCCTGGCGAGCCTCGAAACCACGTAGCCACTGCGCGGGAAAGGCACAGTGAAATGGTGCCAAATTGCTCCTTGCGGTCACGGATGTGAAGTAATTCATGCAGATGGTCTTCAACGCCAGGGCCCTCAAACCGCCGTACAGTTTCTTCTCACGATCGAGATTGCCACACCACTCCCTATACTTTCCACGTCCACATATACCAAATGGCACCACCCTTATCCTTGATCATACAACAAGGCGATTGCTGCGCTGCGGCTCCGAGGCAAGGCCAAGAGACGCGCTCTTCTTCTCCTTCTCTTCTCAGAAACGTACAAACTTCATGACCCAGCCAAACAGTCAATGGCTAACATCTTATTTCAGTACATGAACAAATTCACACCAGAACAAACAACAAGAATCGTGCTGCCTTCCTGACCGTGTTGAGAAGCCAGAGAGGTCCTATGTGTTCCCTACTTAATTTACATTGAGATGGCTCCGACTCATCCACGAGCCATGCTACACTATACAATCC
>NC_140968.1:38500486-38552986 GCF_056783735.1 Eptatretus burgeri
AAACTGTCATCCTGGTGTTTCACAGGCAAAGAAACTGTCATCCTGGTGTCATCACGGTGAATAGGGCGATTCAATGTGTGTTCCGTCCGGCGTCCCTGGGATAGACGTTAAACAGGTGTCCCGTCTGCCAGCATATGTTGGATGTTAAAGATCCCATGGTGTTCTTCATGAGGAGGAGGTGAGCTACTGCTGGCACCCTGAACATATGACAAATTCCTGCTATAACCAGCAGAGGGCATCCATCAGCAGCACAGCCATGCACCCAGCCAATGATGCTACCACACAACCTTGTGCTGCTTACCAACAAAGAAGCCAGCAGAAAGCATTTTTGTGTGCATTTCTTTCACACATCAAATTAGAAAGTTCACGTTCTTGAGTACGACATTTGAGGCAGTGACTGTATCAACATCAACAAGACGGTTTGGCAAGGATGTAATGCAATGCCCCAAGTATCGACTGTTTTGTGAAGCGTTGCAACAAATGTCTTGGAATTAACGCATGCAAGACTTTAAGAGGTTTTCAATCCTTATCAAGTAATTGAACAAGTAGAATGTGAGCAGTGAACCAAAATAGATCACTTCACTCTGAATACCAAGACTCCACCAGTGAATGGACTTCCCAACACCCTTTCAGAACCTCAAGAAAAGCTTGTCTGACAATTTCATTGAAAAAGTCTTGGAAAAATATCGTGCTGAAAAAAAAATAATTCCCCTGGTGGGAGATGGTGAATTTCATGTTATTGAAGACTTTTCAGAGAACTACAGTTTAGATCTGCAGGATGTAACTCAATCATCCAATTGGAACGACTTTGAAGCAACCATCCATTCTTTCCTGGTCTATCACAAAGGGAAGGCACAGCAACTTTGATCATCAGAGCTTCCTTGTGATCACCTACAGCACGTGACATAATGCTGTCACCATTTTGTTTTATAAGTGCTCGATTCGTTTCCTTAAAGGAAACATGGGAAAGTCAAACAAAGAGAATGTAATTTCTGATAGATACGTGGCCCAGAAAATAAAAATCGAAAAAATATTTCGGAACATATATATTTTGGTGATTTAGTGGACAATCTTTCCACAATCTCGATCTGTCTCTTGTACACTCTGCTCTCCTCATTCACACCCTCACTCCACCCCAACCACCTCCACCTGCAACAGACATATTCTTTCCCTACTTTTTCTGCCATCTCCTTAGCTTCTCTCCCCAGCCCTCCTTTTTACATTTCCTCCTTCCTTCCTAGTTTCAATTCACACCCCCATCCTCAAGTCTATGCACTGATGATAAGTCATGAAGGCAAGAAGCCATACATTTTCCTAGGGGTATATGAGAAAAAAAAAATTATTTGCTATCCTTGGCAAAACAAGGACAAATGTGTCCAAGAGCCACGTCCTAAAGGTTTTGTCTTCACCAGAAGAAGAACAAGAAGAGGAAGAAGAAGATGAAAAAAAAAAACTTCCGATATTTCGTCACATGCCTTGATTGAGCCAATAGCGACACCCGTCATAGACGATTGTCGTTCATGACGAGAAAATAGTGTATTTACGAAATTACAATACCTTAAATGGAATAATCTTTAAATAGTAACGTGAACTTTTCAAAACTTTAAAGCAAATGTCCGAATATATTTAAAAGTTCATGATAGACGCTCTCAAAAGGCACCCTCAATGCGAGGATGTGTACAGGTGTTTAGTGTTTCAGGAGATCTGGATCCTGTATATAAAAGAGCCGAGTCCTAAAGGTTTTGTCTTCACAAGAAGAAGAACAACAACAACAATAAGAACAAGAACAAGAACAAGAAGAAGAAAAAGAAGAGCTCTCTTAGAGCCACGTTCGCGACGCGGCTAAAAATATGAAGGCAAGAAGTTTTGTCTTCAAAAAAAGAAAGAAAAAAAGAAAAACAAAAGAAGAAAAAATTTATTTTGTTAAAATAAAATATGAAGGCAAGAAGCCATGCAAAATGCAAAACAGGAAAAAGAAAAGAAAAAGAGGATCAGTCTCAGGTCAAAGGAATGTAGGATTAAAGGAGGAAAGGGAAAAGAGAAAAGGAGACTAGAAGATAGGGTCAAAGAGGATAGGCTCGAAGAAAGGAGGTCAGGATTAAAGGAATGTCTTACACTTTCCCAGTGGTGAAGGCCTGGTGCATACAGTACATTTATAATGGAATTGTAAATGAACTAGCAAATTAGCAAGTAAAAATTAGTTGCACACTTCTTGAAATTGTACCATAATGACATCAAGTCTTCCCACTCAACCACTGTGACCATAAATTCTGGTACTGCTCTGAATGAGGGGAGGTGGGCTGCCAAAGAACATGTAACACAAGGCTTGACTTACTGATGGAATATCTTCAGCCTACCATGGTGACTCGACTTGGGCTCCAATGTAACAATAATAATAATAATAACAAGTCTGAAGACGACGATGGTTCACGAGCGGTATTTGAGAATGTAGATCGTTTCAGAAGTCAAGGATGAGACAATGTGATAATGTTTGACCAAGTTATACAAATGATAAACATGATGTGGTACGAGTGACAGGTTATTAGCTGCAAAATGTCGAAAAACCGGTTTCGTTCAACAACTTTCAAAATTTGACCTTTGCACAACCTTTAAAGGTCACAAAACAATGTTGTGGACATTAAAATAAGGAAACAGGATATGTGCCGTAGCTTATTGGAGTTAGTTCGTCGAAGAAGGTCGAAAACCCGGTTTGATTCACACAACTTTGAAAATTTCACCTTTGTGAACTTTAAAGGTCAAAGGTCAAGGATTATGACCTTTGGTGCAAAACTTCCTCTGGAACATTCCAGGAACAATATAACGTCATATAGGCTATATGGCATTTCGCACTCCTCGGATTATCCGTACTTTGATAAAATCAGCGTAAAAACAAACTTGAAGGGGGCGCCACGGGCAAGGTGTTCGAGATAGAGCAAAATGGTTTCAAGACTTTAGGTGGGGAATGACCTCAAGATTATGCATAAAAATATTGTCATCCTAGCTCTCAAAGTTTGGGCGATCGTACGATTTTTATGTCAAAATTCGAAATTTTCTGAGTTCGTGACCTTGACCTTCTTGACCTTGGGACGAAAATGAAAAATCGAGCTCCATGGGGCTATGCATGTGCTATTGGGCTAACCAAATACCGAAACCCCTGCCAGATTCGACAAACCCCCGAGGAGAAGATGCAAATTGAAATTGGCTACCCCCTAAAAACACAATTCGCAATTTTCTAAGTTTGTGACCTTGTGGCCTTGATCTTGGGACGAAAATGAAAAAAAAAAAATCGAGCTCTGTGGGGCTATGTAGGTGCCATTGGGCTAACCAAATACCGAAACCCCTGCCAGATTCGCAAAACCCTCGGAGAAGAAAATCTTTTGTCAAAATTCGCAATTTTCTAAGTTCGTGACCTTGTGACCTTGGAACGAAAATGAAAAAAAAAAAAAAATCGAGCTCCGAGGGGCTATGCAGGTGCCATTGGGCTAACCAAATACCGAAACCCCTGTCAGATTCGACAAACCCCCTAGGAAAAGATGCAAATTGAAATCGGCTACCCCCTAAAAACACGTTTTTGGGCGTGGCTCAGCCCATAATGGGCGCACCACGTCCATTTTCAAGAAAACACAACTAGATCATGATATAAACCTCCCACCAAAATTTTATCAGGATCGGATCAAAACCCACGTAGCTATGCTCAGGACAGACAGACAGACGGACACACAACAAAAACGAATATAGTGGTCACTTATTTTTTTCGTGAAAATATTTTTTTCACTTTTTTCGTGAACCAATAATAAGACAAAATCAATGAGCCCTCCAGTTGATACCCAAAGCGACTATGCACTGTACAATGGTTGTTCGTAAAATTTCTGCAAACATTATCTGAAAAATAATCCTTCTATGGTTTGAGGCAAAAGTTTCACAGTCTGACCTTTTCATGAGAATGAATTGTCATTTGTGAGCTTCAAGCACAGAAACATGGAGTTCGGTGAGCTCTTGTACTCACATCAACGGTATTCAATTGTTGAGTTTGTGCGTCTAAAAAATGTGTTAGCGTTCAAGACCATCTACCACACAAATTGAGACCCAGCCCCCTTTTTGACTTTTTTTCCATTTGGCCTAATGTCATCCTTCATGGACTACACTTTACCAGTGGTGAAGATATTACAAACACTGCAACTGTGGCATCAAGGAGATACAGATATCGACGGAAGGTGTACAATTGTTGACCGCAAGATGGCAGAAGTGGATCGATTCAAAAGGGGGAAATACTGTATTTTTAAGACTAAGGAATATGTTCTGTGCCAATTTCAACTGCAATCCATAGAATGTTTTTCTTTCAATGTTTGCAAATCTTTTTGGACACCCCCCACCCCCCACTCCTGTATAATTCCACACAATCACACCTTACTCATCATCTTGATTCCCATATTAAGAAGTTTCTTGGCAGCCTTGTAGTAGATCGTCTCTGGACGGTTGTATATCATTGCGTTGTCACACACAAGCTTAAAGTCCACCTGCATTCCAGAAGCAAAGTGTCAAAGAACTGCTCATTTTACTTGTCCTTAATCACCCATCACATCTCAGTTGCCTCTTCCATATTCTGTGTCTGTGTCTGTGTCTGTGTCTGTGTCTGTGTCTGTCTCCACTCCCTGCCTCCCCACTCTTTCAACCTCCCCCTCCCTCTCTCCTGTTCATGCACATGCCTTGAACTCTGCAAGTGAGTGATAATCATTCCTTTCCACCTTCTCCCGCATTGTACAGAAGTCCATGGGATGTTTTATTATCATGGAGTAGCCAGGTGCAATCACATCCGTCACGGGGAATGCAAAGAAACTGTGGGGGTCCTTTCTGCAAGGTACAGACCAAAGGCAAATAGTGTAAGATGGAAATGTCTTTCTCCTTCGATGCAGATAATTGTAGAAGCCACATTGCACCAAGAATCTGTGCAGGTGATCCCACTGCTGCAACGATATGCGGTTTAACACTATATTACATTTAACAATTAACCAAATAACACAGACACCTGGCTCACCTTTGAAGCTGCAACAGAAGATAATCGAGAAGTTGTTGCAATGGGCTCAGCTCTTGCACTGACAACAATAGGGCAAATACAGCAAAGCAACAACAAATCAACAATGACAATAACTTTCAGATGATTGAGGAACAGCAAGAAGAAATTGTGGTTGTCACGGTCATTAAGCCGGGAGGGATAATGGTTGGTGGAGGGGGGCGGGGAGGTTTGTCTCGTCAATTCAGAAAATGAATCACGAATAAGAAAATGGAAGTGAAAGGAGGGAGAGAGAGAAATTAAAGTAGGGAGACCATGATGGAGATAAAAGAAAAAGTAAGAGATTGGAGAAATATAGGTGTAAAGGGAGGGAAATAAAGTGTATGGGACACACTAAAATTGGGGGATAATTGGGGAGGAAGAATGAAAAACTCCATCTTTCTTACTTAACCATTTCACAAATAGCACCTGATACTAAATTTACACACAGGGGCCTCAATACATTAGATTATGGAGAAAAGCAGACTCGATATCTGCGATCACAAAGCAATCACCAAGGGTAACCCTCCCCCGGCTTGCCCTTGGCCCGTCATGCAATGATGGCCATTGTTTGTTGGGACCGCCACATGAGCTTGACCTTCAACATTTAGGGATAGAGTGTAAATAA
Organism: Eptatretus burgeri; assembly: GCF_056783735.1. Classification (NCBI taxonomy): domain Eukaryota; kingdom Metazoa; phylum Chordata; class Myxini; order Myxiniformes; family Myxinidae; genus Eptatretus; species Eptatretus burgeri. The sequence goes on from NC_140968.1 coordinate 38,506,165, forward strand.
AGAAATGTGTCCCCATCTATAATATATCCATAAAACTCAACATAATGAAAATCGGAGAAAAATTATTCAAGTTTTTATGAAAAAAAAGGTGTTTTTTTTGGTTTACTAGGTCACAATCCCAAAAAAGTAGATCAAGAACACAAATCAAATGCCAGCTGCACGACTGCAGTGTCGGTACACTATTATGATGCAAGGAGATCTTGGAAGGCCAAGCGGCCTTTGAGATTCCGCATTGGCAAAAAAAAAAGGCTTTTTTTTTCAGAGCACCATTTGACATTGACCTTTAACTCATTGGGGTATGATGTACATCAAGCGTAAATGCACCTTACTCTAAGCTATTTGGATAGGTCAATTTTGTTCCGATCGGACAAACCTTCGGCGAGTTTTGGTGAAAAATGTTAAAATGTCTATAATTGGGCCATGACCTTAAATATTGGGTCGAGGTCAAAAAGTCATACCCTATCCTAATGTTTCAACGCAAATTTGGTAGCATTCTGACTGGTGGGTATGGAGATATAAATTTTTGAAGAAATTTACTAAATCGGCAATTTTGACCTACTTAAAGTCACGTGACCGGAACAAACTTTGCAATCCCCGTTTCCAGGCAGGAGCAGAACGTTGCTGTCAAAGTTCAGCTGGATCAGCCCAGTGGTTTGGCCGGAGAAGTCAAAATAGGAGACGGACGGATGGACAGACTGACGGTGCATGACCACAATACCATATATCTGGAATTCCAATTTCAGATAAGCTAAAAATTGGGGGCACCATTTCCAGAAACCAACCCGATAGCAGCTATAATCCTCCCCCTATCCTATAGAGGAAACTTAATTAGCACCATACCACATCTCCCAGGCTCACCATTATCCTTATTACGACAGGCCCGTAGAGGACGTTCAGATACTGTGTCCACCTCCACTTTCTTTGGTGGACAGAACTCATCCTCAACCTCACTCTCTCCATCCTCCTTCTCTCTCTTCTTCTTCTAATATAAGGAAGCACGATTCAGCATTTTACCACATTAGTCTGTGAGTAAACCCAAAACTACAAAAAATGATGCAGTTTTGTCGAATGGAGATGTTAGGTTGTGTCATTCATTGCAATTATAAAATTAAGGACTCACTTATTGCAGAGACCTTGTGAAATGTTGTACAGTACTGTACTTCAAAAACACAATTTCATTGGTATACTTTTGATACGAGTGAGGTCTTCGATTAAATGCATACATACGTGTGACATCATTACCTTCTTTTTCTTCATGTCATCATCTGGTGGGTGATGGTCTTTCTCTTTGTCTTTTGCTTCTTTTCCCTTGTCCTTTTCTTTCTCTTTATCCTTTTCCGCTTTCCGCTTCTTCTTCTTCCTCCGTTCATGGTGCCGTGCATGAGTCAACTCGCCTGTGGCCTGGCTGTCATCAGGTACTGATGTATCGATAGTAAGCGGTGGCACCACCTTAAGCACCAATCGCAGAGGCTTTTCTGTCTGCTCCTCAACGTCTGTAACACAAGCTGCTGCAAAAAAAAGGAATTATTTTTGAAAATTTCATGTACTGCAGTATATTTAAGGCAGTGCCATTGTCACAAAGTAAGAATAATATTTTCACCCTGAAGTTCATTAACAAGACAGTTGTGTTGGCACATTAACAACTAGAAGGGAATTTGGTAGAGCGGTAGAAAAATCTAGTCGTCGGATCCAGATCTTCACCAAAATATAATCAGTTCGTCCTTGTTGCACACCCAACCAGGCGTGCGGGAAGGGGGGTGCTGAGGGCACTGCAGCACCCCCAAGCTGCGGGCAGGAGGAGCACAGCACCTCCTGCCTGCAAAAAAGTCTTTTTTTATATTAAATATATATATTAAAACGATATAATAAATAAATTTGCTTTGGGGAAGAAAATAAAAGTTTAAAAAATGTGTTTGTAAGTGTTTAGTGATCACAGACATGGAGATATTGCTACGGGGTTGGGGTTCACGACGACTCGAACACCATCGCTAAAATAGACAGCACCTCAGCACCCCCACTCAAAATACCTTCCCGCGTGCCTGCACCCAACCTGCCCACCGAATTTCATCTGGAACTGTCCACAACTTTTTCAGATATTTTTGCACACAAACAGACAAATAAACAAACAGGCAGAGAGGGGTGAAAACATAACCTCCTTCACCTTTGGTGGTGGAGGTAATAAGTTCAGAATCCAAACCATGAAAACTACTGCATTTCAGCTGCAATTTAACCAACAATCTCTGGGATGAGAGTCTAACAACCTTCTCACTAAGCGACTGTATCAATCCAGTACAAATGCTCCAAGGTAAGACAAACATTATGAACAATTAAAATAAAGGAGGAAAGTTTGCTTTTTAGCTTATCTGGAATCAGAATTCCCACTGAACCATTGGCTTACAATGCTGGCAAGCATTTTCAAATCCCATATACTACTATATTTATTTTTCCACTCTACTGCATGGTATTTGCAACTCCTCTTACTGATGCCGACAAATGTCTGTTTTACCCAGGATGTCAGATATGGATTTAGTATTTAAGCCTCCCCATATAGCATTGGGGAAGGCTTATTTATTGCAGTTGTAGGGTTTGTTTCGACAATTAACGCCCCCAATTTTTAATGGTTCCATCGAGTTTCTTCAACCCTGAGAAGTATGAAACCACAATTTAGAATAAGAAGGGGGAAAAAATCTCCCTGCACTCCCAATTTCCGAGCTATATCCATTTCCGAGTTGTATCTCAGAACCGGCTGGGACTTTCGGATTGAAATTTTGCATCAATAATGCAAATAGAAAATACGTGTGGTTGGCATAATTTTTGACGTTGACCTAATTTTAAGGTCATTACCTAATTAGACATTTTAACATTTTTAATCACAACACGACTAAGGTTTGTCTGATAAGAACAAAATTGCCCTCTCTCGATAGCCAGGAGCAAGGAGCATTTACATTGAATTTACATCATACTCCGAGTTAAATGTCAAAGTCTTACACCCCAAAAGGTAGTAAACCATCATTTATGTTTTTCTCACTTTTTTCTGCCAATGTCCGAGCTGTATCTCGGAATGAAATTTTGCATCACTAATGGGAATAGAAAGTATGCGGGGTTGACATCTCTTTTTGACCTTTCCCTAATTTTAAGGTCATGACCCAATCATGGACATGTTAACATTTTAAAAGAAATATCGACTAATGTTTGTCCGATCAGAATGAAATTGCTCTCTCCAGATAGCCTAAAACAATGTGCATTTATGCTTCATTTACATCATATCCCTCTGGGTTAAACATCAAGGTCAAATGGCGGTCTGAAAAAAAACAAAACATGTTTTTTTGTCATCGCTCAATTTTGGCAATGCAGAATCTCAAAGACCGCTTGACCTTACAAAATGTTCTTGCATCATAATAGTAGACCTACATTGAAGTTGTGCGCCCGATATTTGATTAGTGTCCTTGGCCTACTTCTTTCGGATTGTGACCAAATTTACAAAAAAAAATATCTTTTTGATTATAACTTGAATAATTTTCCTCCTATATTCATGATGTTAAGTTTTATGGAGATATTGCAGATGGGGACACATTTTCGTTATTTACACGCTATCTATAAATGTTGAAGGTCAAGGTCATATGGAGGGCCAAAAAGAATATGGCTATCATTGGATCATGAGCCAAGGGTAAGTCGCGGGAATTGCCAAAAGGTAAGCCTGTTGGGGGAGGCTCATCTTGGTTTGCATTGTGATAGTAGATATCGAGTTTCAGTTGCATGTCAAAATGAAATATTGCTGGTCTCGGGTCATACCACTACAGGTCGGTGGTCTGTGGCCCGAGGGCGGGCCCCAGATACCTGAGGTTCCTTGAGGGTCTCTCCTGCATTCTTAGCCATTTCTGACCCCAAAAATGACTTTTATTTGTGCCAACATTTTGGTACTTGTAAGCATAATGTAATATTTAAAAAAATCAAAATTTGTTTGACCAACACTAATACACTAGAAGGGCACTTGGTGGAGTGCATACCTCTGCCATGCAATGCCTGATCCAGTCGAACATATCAGGCCAAATAATTTTTTGAAATGTCATGCTATATATCGTTTTTGGCACCATCTCTCAATGGTGAAGAATCACTTTGAGAATTAAAAAATTCTCGCATCCAGATCCGGATTCAGATCTTCAACAAAATCGAATCAATTCGTCCTTGTCATACACCGAACAGGTCCACCAAGTTTCATCCGAATCCATTCAAAACCTTTTGAGATATCTTGCTACATATCGATTTTGGCCCCATCTCTCAATGGTGAAGAATCACTTAAAAAAATTCTCGTAGTCGGATCCGGATCCAGATGTTCACCAAAATCTAATCAGTTATTCCTTGACCCACACCCAACCTGTCCACACAATGTCATCCAAATCCATTCATAATTTTTTGAGATATCCTGCACACAAACAAAACAAACAAACAAACAGACAGACAGGGGTGAAAACATAACCTCCTTCCACCTTTGGTGGTGGAGGTAATAACATGTCTTGGAAAAATATACTCACAGTCAAACGTTACTACATGCTAACAATGGAACGAATGCAAAAATTGACTGGCATTCCAAAAACTGCATTTTTTTGCTCATTTGTAAATTTGGTCTGGCCTGTGTACATGGATATTTTGCCTTTGAATTTGAGATACGAATCTTTACCTTTGAGTATATTTTGTCTTTGAACTTGTTGGAACTCATGTATTAAAGAGTTCATAATTGAAATTAAATTTAATCGCTGATATTTTCATTCAATAACTTAACTAACCGTTATTTTCATTCAATAACTTACCGAGGGGTGATGCTGCTCTCAGTGCCAGACAAGGTCTGCGCTCGTGAAGCGAAAATCAGGGTTAAGCCATCAGTAGCATACGTACGTATGGCAAACGCTGTACATCGTACGTGTCTGCATTTTGTTAAGATCGTACAACAAAAACCGTTCAGCGAAGGAAATTGAAACTTTACCACATGTTACATAACCATGTGATATATAGCGGTCACTCTTTTGAGGTCAACATAGGCCAAAGGTCAACATTGCCCAGATTTCTAAAGTTGGCAATTTTCATCCGATTGACTTGAAATTTGAACAGCATTTTCACATCACCTCACTGAATCCTCAATTTTCATCTGATTGACTTGAAATTAATTTGAAGAGGATTTGCACATGTGGTCACTGAATTCAACTACCAATTATTTTTGAGTTCAACATACGCCAAAAGGTCAACATAAGCCGGATTTCTAAAATTGTCAATTTTCATCCGATTGACTTGAAATTTGAACAAGATTTTCATAAAAATGACCATCACGTGTCATGTGATCTGGCAGTCATATTGGATTGAAGGGACAAATCTTTGAAAATCTTCATTGGAAAACAGCTTAACCGATCAATGCAAAATTAAACAAATTCATGAACTACCCATAAAAATATTGTTTGATAAAGATGATGTCATCAGTCGCGTGGTCTAGCAACCAGATTGAATGAAAGAAAAAAAAACCTTTAAAAACAAGAGTTGGCTCAAACCAAGTCCTTCTCAAGACTGCACGGGGCATGTATGCTATGAATCCATCCATTGGGACCGTACTCTGTGCAGAGCGTCGGTGCTGCCGAAACAGTCTCCTTGGCTATTCGGCACAATCCTGGACGGGTCACCACTCCAACACAGGATACCAGCAAACTGGCACTCATTTTGCAGACCTCAGAAGGACGACAGGCAGAGTCAACCCCACCTGGTATTAATTCAACTTCTGAGTGGGATTTGAACTCTTAATCAAAGGATCTCAAGACCACCAACCGAACCATTAAGCCAAAAACAGGCAGATTCCATGAATACCATCTAGTTTTTTCTATAGATATAGGCTTGGAACTTTGTAGAATGTATTTATTCGGCCTTCATGAACACACGCGACTTTTCCACACTTCAATCAGGTGGAATGCAATTATTGCAGAGCGGGAAACACTCCCAGCAACTGCTGAACCCACAGCAAAAGGACAGTCTTTCATAAATAAGTACGAATCGACAATCATGTTGTCGAAACCTTCATGACCACCATCCTTGAGGCTGCCCATTGATATCTTGGAATTCACTGCAGGTCAATGAAGAATTTGTCTCTCAAGGGACACTGGATACCATTGATCAGTCACAGGGCCAGGCTTAATGGCAGAGCTGAGCTGTTCAGAGAAATGAGGCGTAAAACTGAACGTGCGCTGAGGATGGACAAGGAGGCCGAAGTGCGAGGAATCTGTGAGGGAGTAGAGCATCACCTGTGGTCAAGTGATTCTCACCCTGCTTCCAGGGGAATTCGCGCATTGCGTTCATCCAAGCACATCCCTCGGTTAACTGCAGTTAGAGCAGAGGGTGGTGGGCTCTTGAAAGAGGAGTCTGAAGTGAAGGCTCGCTGGGCCGTTTACTTTGAGCGGCTGTACCAGACTGATCCACCAGCTGTAGAGTTGGATGTAAGGGGTGTAACTATTCCTATTGCTGACCCTCCAATCAACTGCGATCCACCTTCGTTTGTGGAAACACATGCTGTGGTGAACCAGTTGAAATGGGGGTAAAGCTCCTAGGATTTGTGGCATCCATGCTGAACTTCTCAAGGCTGGTCAAAATGCTGTACTCATGTTGCTGCATGCAGTTCAGTGCTCTACCTAGAACACAGGCAGAGTACAGAACTCATCCCAACTGACTGGAAGAGAAGCCTTGTTGTCCCTCAACAGAAAGGGAAGGGTGTGGCCAGGATTGCAAAAACTACTGAGGAGTGATGCTGCTCTCAGTGCTGGGCAAGGTCTTTTCTCGATTAATTCTTGACAGGGTTCGCCACCATCTGCTTGAGCACCAGCGCCCAGAGCAGTCAGGCTTTACACCAAAGAGGTCAACGATTGACCGTATCCTTGCCCTTCGGGTCCTCGCCGAACGCAGACGAGAGTTTCGGCAAGGGCTGCTTGCAGCCTATGTTGATCTCTGTAAAGCGTTCGATTCAGTGAATCGGGATGTCCTCTGGAGGATTCTTGGTCTTCGTGGGGTGCCACCAAAACTGATCGATCTTATTTATGAACTATACATTGGTACTGAGAGTGCTGTGAGATTTGGTGATACCATCTCAGACTTATTTCCAGTTGTTACTGGAGTTTGTCATGGGTGTGTCCTGGCCCCAACACTTTTCAGTGCTTGTATGGACTGGATTCTGGGGAGGATGTCAGAGAGATCAAGCTGCGGTGCATCATTTGGGAATGTCAAGATCTCTGATCTTGATTTCGCAGATGATGCAGTCATCTTTGAGGAGACTCTGGATATCCTTTTGAGGGCCCTCGAGGTGCGGATTGAGGAGTTGGATCCGCTGGAATTATGGGTTTCCTGGGTCAAAACTAAGATCCAGGCTTTCACTGACATATTGGATGCTGCCATCTTGTCTGTACCTGTTTGTTGAGAGAATGTTGAGGTCACGGAGAGACTCACTTCCCTTGTAAAGTAAAAATCATGTCTCTGTTGGCTGTGAGCCAGAGGTCAATAGACCTCTGGGTCAGGTCTGGGGATTCATGGATTCACTGGATTATGGGGTGTGCCACTGTCGGTACCTGTGCAGCAGGACGAAAGTCCAAGTCTTCAGGTCATTGGTGCTTCCAGTCTTGCTCTACGGATGTGAGACTTGGACTCTGACTTGGGATCTGAGACGGAGATGAATGACTTTGGTACCAGGTCTCTTCAGAGAATCCTTTGCTATTGCTGGTCAGACATTGTGTCCAACGAGCGGTTGCTGAGAGAGACTCAAATGAGATTTGTTACTTGCATAGTCTGTGAGCATCAGCTGCGGCTGCATGGACATGGGGCTCATTTTCCTGATGCTGATCCTGCTCACCATATTCTCTCACCGAGGGAGCCTCATGAGTGGAGGAGGCCAATGGGCTGACCACGTGCCTCATGGTTGAAGCAGGTTGATCGGCATCTCGACGACTTGGGGAATGGCCAGGCATCCCCCTGGGGGATGACCAGACAGAGGCCCCGAGAGTACCGGCGGAAAGTGGATGCAGCGACGCGCTGCATGCTCCCACACCTAACCTGACCTGTAGAAACGGTCTGTCTCCGAAGTTTTTGATCCGTTCACGTATTAGAGGGCTAATTATTGTGGCTGTGAAGATTTTGTGTTGTGCTCCACAATACCACAAACCACCCAGCTGTTCTTTCAAAGGTGTCTGCAGATCAAATGATCATTTGGATTAATCGGGCTGGTGAATAGCCCAAAAGCTTGTGACGCTGTTCTCCACATTTCTTCTTCTTCTTATTCCATAACGGCCACAATTATTCCCATTTTCTTGTAGGGTTGACTGGGGTAAGTTTTTGGTCCAAGTCTTTCATGAACTGGCTGGCAATTCCTGATATTCGACTAAATATTTCGGGAATTTGTATTTTGCTCAGGGTGCCGGAGATAGCTCGCCGACTCTTCGCGAGAGGACACCATAGGATCTTTAACGTCCACCAACGAATGCAGGTAGACAGGACACCTAAATTAATGTCCTTCCGAGGGACGGCACACACATTGATGAATGACCCTGTCTGCGGATGACACTTTATCGCTGGGTCACGATTCAAACCCAGGCGAGACAGCTTCGAGGCGAGTGTGCGTACCTCCAGAGTCGAGGGCTCTCGGCCATCCTACCAGTCCCACTACTCTCCACTCATGCTTTTCTCAAACATATATTCCTCCGATCTTTTTCCTTCACTCCAAGCGAACAAATTATGTATGTAGATGCTTCATACTATACGTTGAACAAAGAGAAAAAAAAATTATATTAATAAAAAAATCTGACAAAGTTCCAATAATTTTTCAAAATCGCTTTTGACAACTATCTGCATCAGTGATGAGATTCAGGATAAAATATACTGCAGCAGTCTGATCGAAAGGAAGACAAATTTTGGTTCACAAACGCCAGCCAGAGTGACCGCTATATTCGTTATGTGTCTGTCTGTGTGTCTGTGTGTCTGTGTGTCTGTGTGTCTGTGTGTCTGTGTGTCTGTGTGTCTGTGTGTCTGTGTGTCTGTGTGTCTGTCCAGAGCATAACTCCGTGGACTTTGATCCGATCTTGATGAAACTTGGTTATGTGTTCGATATCAATGTCGAGTTGTGTTTTCCTGGATGAGGGCGTGCTACGCCCATAAAATACCCATTTTTAGGGGGTAGTCAGATTAAAAATCTATCTTCTCTGAGGGAATTTACTGAATGGAATGGGTTCTTCGGTATTTGAATAGCAAAATTAATTATCTAAAACTTGTCGTTGTCCGATGTTTCATTATCATCCCAAGGTCAAGGTCACAAGGTCAAAAACTTAGAAAATTGCGAATTTTTGACATAAAAATCATACGACTGCCCAAATTTGAGAGCTCGGCTGACGATATTTTTATGCATAATCTTGAGGTCATTCGCCACCAAAGTCTTGAAACCATTTTGCTCCATCTCGAACACCTTGCCCGTGGCGCCCCCTTCAAGTTTGTTTTTACGCTGATTTCATCAAAGTATGGATAATCTGAGGAGTGCGAAATGCCATATAGCCTATATGACGTTATATTGTTTCTGGAATGTTCCAGAGGAAGTTTTGCACCAAAGGTCATAATCCTTGACCTTTAAAGGCCACACATTTTCAAAGTTGTGGGAATCAAACCGGGTTTTCGACCTTCTTCGACAAACTAACTCCATTAAGCTATAGCACGTATCCTGTTTCCTTATTTTAATGTCCACAACATTGTTTTGTGACCTTTAAAGGTGATGCAAAGGTCAAATTTTGAAAGTTGTTGAACGAAACCGGGTTTTCGACATTTTGCAGCTAATAACCTGTCACTCGTACCACATCATGTTGATCATTTTTATAACTTGGTCAAAAATTATCACATTGTCTCATCCTTGACTTCTGAAACAATCTACATTGTCAAATACCGCTCGTAAACCATCGTCGTCTTCAGACTTGTACTTGTTCAACTTCATCATACACTTCGCCAATTGGACGATCAATAACACCAACAAGTCAATCACAAATCGGGAGCACGTTTGGTTAAATTTGATGACGTATTTCAGGCAGATGACGTATTTTTAGAACCTCATGGAGGATCTCTCAGTCTTACTCACGTTGTTGTTCTTCATCTTCTTCTTGTGGACTTTTTAGATCCTTGTGGAGGATCTCTAAGTCTTACTCACGTTGTTGTTCTTCATCGTCTTCTTGTGGACTATTTTTGTTTCACAGCCTAAAGTTTTCATCGAAACTTCCTGAAACTTGGCATACATATGTAAAAATTCCCTGCGCAGACATTAACCATCTCCGATTTTGAAAATTCCTCCTACAAAAAAGTTATGACGTCAAAATATCTCCGCTAATCGAAATCGCCTAAAAATTATCTCTGAAACTAGGCAAACCTTTTGAATTATGTTTGTGGGAATCGAACAGGGCATTAGCAGAGATGAATTACCGCATATATGATGCATCACTATGACGTCATATCAATTTTTATGACGTCATTCCTATTTTTTGACATTTTTTTGTTTCACAACCCAGAGTTTTCATCAGATCTTCGTGAAACTTGCCATGTATATGCAGGAAGCCCACGCGCAGGCAGTAACCATCTCCGATTTTGGAAATTCTTCTTAGAAAAAAATGTTGACGTCATAATATCGCCGCTAATGGAAATCGCCTCTGCCATTATCTCTGAAACTAGGCAAGCTGTTTGAATTTTGTTTGCGGGAATCAAGCCGGGCATTAGCACAGATAATTTATTGCAAACCTCATACATCACAATGACGTCATATTCGTTTTATGACGTCATCATTAAGAGGACGAGGATCTTAGCTCATTTGAGCTTGTTATTTTTTGCAGGAAAGTCCAAAAGCAGGGAATTTTAAACGTAGGGACACGAGAGCTGGAAATCCCATGCTGCTCCGTTTACATGTCGTGGCGAGGACACGCGAATTCAATGCCAGCATGCCAGGAACGGACACGGAAAAAAGATCGACGCGGACACAACGTCACGTGCCGCACCACGACAACACACAGAACGGCGCGTGCGTGTTTCTCGTCACAAGTGAATCCTCTCCAGTCACAGAGAGGATTTCGTGCACTGTCGACGTCCCCCCACCCCCCACCGCAATTCGAGAGAGCTTTTATTTACAAATCCAACACGAAAGTGATGCACAATAAACATCACGTTCGTCTGTGGCGGTGCACGGCGTCCACAACCGAAATTAATATCCACGTCCGACCATGACGGCGAAAGCACCGCATCCGCAAGGCCATGAGGGCCACCGCCATTCCACAAACCTTCATAGTCACGTTTGTGCTTCTTGTGCTTCTTTCCCATTGCTTCTGCAGCACGAACAGCGGCGCGGACTACGGGACGATCCACCGCAATTGCAGACTGCAGAAGCGGTTGTTTGAGACGGCGGTACGCGCTGACGACACCCGCCTGCCTACGTCATTGCGTGGAATAAACGACGAGTCACGCTACGCAACGTCACTGTGCTCACAAATTTCATCTTCTCCTTCTCCTTCTCCTTCTCCTTCTCCTTCTCCTTCTCCTTCTCCTTCTCCTTCTCCTTCTCCTTCTTCAGGGTAAATGGCGTTTTTGAGCCGAAAGGTTCTACATGCGCCATTCACCGAAACACTTCGGCAGGAGTCGGCAAGTTCTCGCAGACTTTATATCGTTTGATCCGTTTCTTTAACGAATTTTAAAACCAATTTGAAAAGTCGAGGGTGCTTGTGGTTAAACCGGCAAAGGATATGCGGCACACCCAACCAACCGATCTCCATCTCTCTCACACATGAGAAAAGGTGAGATCTGGGTCCCCTGAATGGAGGACATTTTATAAAGACGTGTTCCAAAAGTTCAGAACCTTACCACCACTCGCAGGACCCAGCAGGGCGACTCCCTATCCGATGTGAACAGGAATTTAGACCACAATGTCCGAGTCTGAGCCTGCAGGTGAAGGTCGATGATTACCAGGGCTGTTGAGGTTCCAAGCAGCAAGCTAGCACTTGCCAAGCCAGCCGTTCCTTATCAACGGTTTTGAATGGGGTGCTTGCTTCAGTTCGCCACTTGGCGAGCGCTCCGCAAGAAACTTGGCAACTGAACACAAACCTGCGCCACAAAGGTTAACGGGATTCCCAAGCGGAGCACCAGGGCCAAAACACCAATCTTGATGAGATTGAAATCAACTTCAATATCACTCATCACACAAGGCGCCCGACTGGGCCAAAACACCAATCTTGATGAGATTGAAATCAACTTCAATATCACTCTTCACACAATGCGCCTGACTGGGCCAAAACACCAATCTTGATGAGATTGAAATCAACTTCAATATCACTCTTCACACAATGTGCCTGACTGGGCCAAAACACCAATCTTTATGAGATTGAAATCAACTTCAATATCACTCTTCACACAACGTGCCCGACTGGGCCAAAACACCAATCTTGATGAGATTGAAATCAACTTCAATATCACTCTTCACACAAGGCGCCGGACTGGGCCAAAACACCAATCTTGATGAGATTGAAATCAACTTCAATATCACTCTTCACACAAGGCGCCGGACTGGGCCAAAACACCAATCTTGGTGAGATTGAAATCAACTTCAATATCACTCTTCACACAAGGTGCCGGACTGGGCCAAAACACCAATCTTGGTGAGATTGAAATCAACTTCAATATCACTCTTCACACAACGTGCCCGACTGGGCCAAAACACCAATCTTTATGAGATTGAAATCAACTTCAATATCACTCATCACACAAGGCGCCCGACTGGGCCAAAACACCAATCTTTATGAGATTGAAATCAACTTCAATATCACTCTTCACACAAGGCGCCGGACTGGGCCAAAACACCAATCTTTATGAGATTGAAATCAACTTCAATATCACTCTTCACACAACGTGCCTGACTGGGCCAAAACACCAATCTTTATGAGATTGAAATCAACTTCAATATCACTCTTCACACAAGGTGCCCGACTGGGCCAAAACACCAATCTTGATGAGATTGAAATCAACTTCAATATCACTCTTCACACAACGTGCCTGACTGGGCCAAAACACCAATCTTTATGAGATTGAAATCAACTTCAATATCACTCTTCACACAATGTGCCCGACTGGGCCAAAACACCAATCTTGATGAGATTGAAATCAACTTCAATATCACTCTTCACACAACGTGCCTGACTGGGCCAAAACACCAATCTTTATGAGATTGAAATCAACTTCAATATCACTCTTCACACAATGTGCCCGACTGGGCCAAAACACCAATCTTGATGAGATTGAAATCAACTTCAATATCACTCATCACACAAGGCGCCGGACTGGGCCAAAACACCAATCTTGATGAGATTGAAATCAACTTCAATATCACTCTTCACACAATGCGCCTGACTGCGCCAAAACACCAATCTTTATGAGATTGAAATCAACTTCAATATCACTCTTCACACAACGTGCCCGACTGGGCCAAAACACCAATCTTGATGAGATTGAAATCAACTTCAATATCACTCTTCACACAAGGTGCCCGACTGGGCCAAAACACCAATCTTGATGAGATTGAAATCAACTTCAATATCACTCATCACACAAGGCGCCCGACTGGGCCAAAACACCAATCTTGGTGAGATTGAAATCAACTTCAATATCACTCTTCACACAATGCGCCTGACTGGGCCAAAACACCAATCTTTATGAGATTGAAATCAACTTCAATATCACTCTTCACACAACGTGCCCGACTGGGCCAAAACACCAATCTTGATGAGATTGAAATCAACTTCAATATCACTCTTCACACAAGGTGCCCGACTGGGCCAAAACACCAATCTTGATGAGATTGAAATCAACTTCAATATCACTCTTCACACAAGGCGCCGGACTGGGCCAAAACACCAATCTTGGTGAGATTGAAATCAACTTCAATATCACTCTTCACACAAGGTGCCGGACTGGGCCAAAACACCAATCTTGGTGAGATTGAAATCAACTTCAATATCACTCTTCACACAACGTGCCCGACTGGGCCAAAACACTAATCTTTATGAGATTGAAATCAACTTCAATATCACTCATCACACAAGGCGCCCGACTGGGCCAAAACACCAATCTTTATGAGATTGAAATCAACTTCAATATCACTCTTCACACAAGGCGCCGGACTGGGCCAAAACACCAATCTTTATGAGATTGAAATCAACTTCAATATCACTCTTCACACAACGTGCCTGACTGGACCAAAACACCAATCTTTATGAGATTGAAATCAACTTCAATATCACTCTTCACACAAGGTGCCCGACTGGGCCAAAACACCAATCTTGATGAGATTGAAATCAACTTCAATATCACTCTTCACACAACGTGCCCGACTGGGCCAAAACACCAATCTTTATGAGATTGAAATCAACTTCAATATCACTCTTCACACAATGTGCCCGACTGGGCCAAAACACCAATCTTGATGAGATTGAAATCAACTTCAATATCACTCTTCACACAACGTGCCTGACTGGGCCAAAACACCAATCTTTATGAGATTGAAATCAACTTCAATATCACTCTTCACACAATGTGCCCGACTGGGCCAAAACACCAATCTTGATGAGATTGAAATCAACTTCAATATCACTCATCACACAAGGCGCCGGACTGGGCCAAAACACCAATCTTGATGAGATTGAAATCAACTTCAATATCACTCTTCACACAAGGCGCCCGACTGGGCCAAAACACCAATCTTGATGAGATTGAAATCAACTTCAATATCACTCTTCACACAAGGCGCCCGACTGGGCCAAAACACCAATCTTGATGAGATTGAAATCAACTTCAATATCACTCTTCACACAATGTGCCCGACTGGGCCAAAACACCAATCTTTATGAGATTGAAATCAACTTCAATATCACTCTTCACACAATGTGCCCGACTGGGCCAAAACACCAATCTTGATGAGATTGAAATCAACTTCAATATCACTCATCACACAAGGTGCCCGACTGGGCCAAAACACCAATCTTGATGAGATTGAAATCAACTTCAATATCACTCTTCACACAAGGCGCCGGACTGGGCCAAAACACCAATCTTGATGAGATTGAAATCAACTTCAATATCACTCATCACACAAGGCGCCCGACTGGGCCAAAACACCAATCTTGATGAGATTGAAATCAACTTCAATATCACTCTTCACACAAGGCGCCTGACTGGGCCAAAACACCAATCTTGATGAGATTGAAATCAACTTCAATATCACTCTTCACACAAGGCGCCGGACTGGGCCAAAACACCAATCTTGATGAGATTGAAATCAACTTCAATATCACTCTTCACACAAGGCGCCGGACTGGGCCAAAACACCAATCTTGATGAGATTGAAATCAACTTCAATATCACTCTTCAAACAATGTGCCCGACTGGGCCAAAACACCAATCTTGATGAGATTGAAATCAACTTCAATATCACTCTTCACACAAGGCGCCGGACTGGGCCAAAACACCAATCTTGATGAGATTGAAATCAACTTCAATATCACTCTTCACACAATGTGCCCGACTGGGCCAAAACACCAATCTTGATGAGATTGAAATCAACTTCAATATCACTCATCACACAAGGCGCCCGACTGGGCCAAAACACCAATCTTGATGAGATTGAAATCAACTTCAATATCACTCTTCACACAATGTGCCCGACTGGGCCAAAACACCAATCTTGATGAGATTGAAATCAACTTCAATATCACTCTTCACACAACGTGCCCGACTGGGCCAAAACACCAATCTTGATGAGATTGAAATCAACTTCAATATCACTCTTCACACAATGTGCCCGACTGGGCCAAAACACCAATCTTGATGAGATTGAAATCAACTTCAATATCACTCTTCACACAACGTGCCCGACTGGGCCAAAACCATGCTTGCCCAGAATGGCCCCTGCACAGTAAACCCGTGCTCACACAAACACGGAGGACAGAACAACATAATGGCGTAACCCCTTATTTTGGTTCACGAGCGCCAGCCAGAGTGACCACTATATTTGTTATGTCTGTGTGTCTGTCCAGAGCACAACTTCGTGGGATGTGATCCGATTTGGATGAAACTTGAATATGATATTGATATCAATGCCTAGTTTTGTCTTCCTGGCGATGGGCGTCCCACGCCCATTGTTGGCGGAGCCATGCCCACTCGTAATATACATTTTTTTTCAAATTATTTTCTCGATTTTTTTAATCGAAATTCCAGCTCAATAAATTGTGCGCATTGGCCATATGTAAAGGATATAAAAAAATTCAGTTTGATTCGGTCAATTTTGAGGGAGAAGATAGGTTTTGAAGAAATGGGCGGTGACAGATAGTGGGGTCGCAGCTAAGATTGAGAAAAACTATGTCGTGAGACTGAGACTTTGCATTACAGTGAGACGTCTTATCACGCGCCTTTTTGGTTCACGAGCGCCAGCCAGAGTGACCACTATATTCGTTATGTCTGTGTGTCTGTCTGTTGGGTCGTCGATCTCGTCTACCATTATTATCAGTATTTCCGTCGATATGTTGGGTAGTCGATAAAGTCGAAAAAAAATGTTTTTTTATCTACCCTTATTATCACTTTTTCCGTTGATATGTTTGGCTGTATGTCTGTCTGTATGTCTGTATATCTGTATGTCTGTATGTCTGTATGTCTTCCAGAGGTTCCACATGAAACTGGTTCGGTCCAGTGCTCCGTTAATACAATGGTGATTTCGATGAAACTTGGTGGGTAGGTTCATACCATGACCTAGTTGTGTGCAAATGAGAACAGTTGCTATGGAGACCACCGTTGCCTAGCAACAGGACTTTGAAATTTTTGAAAAATCATACAAAAATTATTTTTTCGAAAATCAAAAATCGGGCCATAAGCGACTGTGGGCAGTACATTCAGCCATATTGTCAAAAATTTCCAGCCGGATCCTATGAAAACTGTCAGAGAAGATAGACTGAGTGAACCCTGGTCGAAAACAATAAAAAAACGAAGTTCGTTTTATATCTCAGAGACTGTGAGTCAGATATACATGAAACTGGTATGGTCAGTTCATGGTATGTCCTGGTCATGTGTGAGAAAGAACCGTTGCTATGAACCCCTCCGTTGCCTAGCAACGGCCGAAAAACCTCTAAATGTGGGGGTATTTTAACGAAAAAACAATCTGCAGCATTAACCCTTGAAGCTGGAATCATGAATTTTCTTGTGCTCAATCCTCAGGTCATTCCCCATCGAACGGGCCCATCGCGTCAGGTGCTATTGGGTAGGCGACTACCCATGTCCGCCTACCGGCTTGCTTGTCTGTCTGTCTGTCTGTATGTATATCTGTTCGGTCCAGTGCTCCGTTAATACAATGGCGATTTTGATGAAACTTGGTTGGTAGGTTCATACCATGACCTAGTTGTGTGCAAATGAGAACTGTTGATATGGACCCATCCGTTGCCGAGCAACGGACCTTTGAAATTTTCAAAAAACTCTCAAAAATTTTTTTTTTCGAAAATCAAAAATCGGGCCATGAGCTACTGTGTGCAGTACATTCAGCCATATTGTCAAAAATTCCCAGCCGGATCCTATGAAAACTGTCGGAGAAGATAGACTTTGAATGAACCCTGGTCAAAAACAATAAAAAAACGAAGTTCGTTATATCTCAGAGACTATGAGTCAGATATACATGAAACTGGTATGGTAGGTTCATGGTATGTCCTGGTTATGTGTGGGAAAGAACCGTTGCTATGGACCCCTCCGTTGCCTAGCAACGGCCGAAAAACCTCTAAATGTGGGGGTATTTTAACGAAAAAACAATCTGCAGCATTAACCCTTGAAGCTAGAATCATGAATTTTCTTGTGCTTAATCCTCAGGTCATTCCCCATCGAAAGGGCCCATCGCGTCAGATTCTATTGGGTAGTCGACTTCCCATGTCCGCCTACCGGCTTGTCTGTCTGTGTGTCTGTCTGTCCAGAGCATAACTCCGTGGACTTTGATCCGATCTTGATGAAACTTGGTTATGTGTTCAATATCAATGTCTAGTTGTGTTTTCCTTGATGAGGGCGTGCCATTGTGGGCGGAGCCACGCCCCAAAAATAGCCATTTTTAGGGGGTAGTCGGATTAAAAATCTATCTTCACCGAGGGAATTGACTGAATGCAATGGGTTCTTTGGAATTTCAATTGCAAAATGAATTATCTAAAACTTGTCGTTGTCCGATTTTTCATTTTTGTCCCAAGGTCAAGGTCACAAGGTCAAAAACTCAGAAAATTGCGAATTTTGACATAAAAATCATACGACCGCTCAAACTTTGAGAGCTCGGACGACAATATTTTTTATGCATAATCTTGAGGTCATTCCCCACCTAAAGTCTTGAAACCATTTTGCTCTATCTCGAACACCTTGCTCGTGCTGCCCCCTTCAAGTTTGTTTTTACGCTGATTTCATCAAAGTATGGATAATCCGAGGAGTGTGAAATGCCATATAGCCTATATGACATTATATTGTTCCTGGAATGTTAAAGAGGAAGTTTTGCACCAAAGGTCATAATCCTTGACCTTTGACCTTTGAAGGCCACAAAGGTCAAATTTTCAAAGTTGTGGGAATCGAACCGTGTTTTCGACCTTCTTTGACGAACTAACTCCAACAAGCTAAAGCACGTACCCTGTTTCCTTATTGTAATGTCCACTACATTGTTTTGTGAGCTTTAAAGGTTATGCAAAGGTCAAATTTTGAAAGTTGTTGAAAGAAACCGGGTTTTCGACATATTTTCAGCTAATAACCTGTCACCCATACCACATCATGTTAATCATTTTTATAACTTGGTCAAAAAAAATTTTTTTGTTTGTTTGTTTTTTCTCCCCATTACCTTCAATTTCTATCCTCCCCATTACCTTCAATTTTGATCCTCCCCACTTTCCAAACATCCCCCATTCTCCCAACTAATCTCTTTCTTATCTCAAAAAAAAAAAAAAAAAAAAAAAAAAAAAAAAAAAAAAAAATTACCCTACAACAACAACAACACGCTCACCTTCTCCCGATTCTTATTCTTCCTCTTAACTTCCTCCTCGTCTTCTTCCTCGATTTTTTATTTTTATTTTTATTTTTTTACACTTCCATGACCTAATCTGTTGAACTCTCTCATACATTAATATTAACAACAACAACAAAAAAATATATATATATATAATAATACCCAACAACAACAACAAACGCTCACCTTCTCCCGATTCTGCTTCTTCTTCTTCCTCTTAACTTCCTCCTCGTCTTCTTCCTCGATTTTTTTTTTTTTTAACACTTCCATGACCTAATCTGTTGAACTCTCTCATACATTATTTTTAACAACAAAAACGATCTTATAATGCTTCATCTTCCTCTCTCACACATGTGGTACTCTTTACTGTTTCACAATGCACAGCAACCCTCCTTACCTGCCCCCCTCATCCCTTGTCCTACCCTCCCCCTCCCCCTCCACATCCTGCACCCAAAGCCTCCTCCCCTTCCTCTTCATTAAAAGTGTGGACCTCAAATATCCGGGGCCTTCGCTCAAACCTTTCAGATCTTTCCATACAGGTTGCCACTGACAAACCAGACATTATCTGCCTAACAGAAACTTTCCTCTCCCAAGACGTGTCTGACTCCCAAGTATCTCTCCCTGGTTACTCCCTCTTACGGTATGACAGACCTGAGCCTCGTCCTGGTGGAGGTGTTGCTCTCTTCATCAAAGACTCTATTCCTCACTCTCCATGCGCTGCTCTCACTCCCCCACACCCCCAGGAATACCTCTGGCTTCGGCTTCCCCTCCACTCCCACCTCATGTTTATATGTGTACTGTACCGTCCACCGAACAGTGATGACTCCATCTACACCTCACTATCCGAAAACATGGACCATCTTCTATCTTCTCATCCAAACTCTCTCTTCCTCTTATGTGGCGACTTCAATTGTCATCACGCCAGTTGGCTAGGTGTGGGTACCTCTCTCACCTGCCATGGGACATCAGCAAAAGCTTTCTGCGACTCATTGGGACTGACTCAATCGGTCAACTTCCCGACCCGGATCTCAACCAATGGTACTCCATCTCTTCTGGATATGATTTTGACAAATTTCCCTGACAATATCTGCTGCTCTTCCTTCGCTCCAATTGGTTCTTCTGACCACGTCCTTGTCAAAGTGGACATCTCTCTGGCTGTTATCAGAGAACCACCTCACCGCCATCGAGTCTGGCATTTCACTCAAGCCAACTGGCAGGGTCTCCGAGCAGCCATCAAACTTACAGACTGGTCTCCTATCTCTACTTTCTCAAACATCAACTCATCCTGGGAATTCTTTCAAAGAAACTTGCTCTCCCTCATGCACAGATTTATCCCCTCTCGTCTTCAGTTGTCCTACCCTTCCTCCTGCCCTTGGTTCACTGAAGCTTGTGGCGAGGCAGTTGTCCTGAAACAACTTGCCTTTGCCTCATGGAAAGCAAACCCAACTGAGGGCAATCTCAGTTCTTTCCACAAAGCTCGGAACAAGTGTGTATCTACCCTCAGGAGAGCCAGAAAACAACATCTTTCTCATCTCAAGTCTGAACTCTCAAACCTCTCTCCCTCCTCAAAATCCTGGTGGCGTTTAATCAAATCTGTTTCTGGTGTATGTTCCCCCTCCATCCCCTCCCTTACCTCAAATGGCCGCACTGCTGATTCCACACGTGATAAATCTGAATGTCTAAACTCGGTGTTTGCAGCTAAATCTTGTGTCCTAAACCCATCACTATCTCTACCCACTTTACCCAGTCGCACCCAACTGTCCCTGGACTCTGTATCCTTTTCTCCTGACAAGGTGGAGAGCTTGCTTTCAAACCTCGAGTCAGATTCTGCAACCGGTCCAGACGGCATCAGCCCACGTGTCCTCAAAGCCTGCTCTTCTGCTCTTGCTCACCCTCTCTCTGTTCTATTCACCCTCTCATTTGCCCAAGGTCATCTGCCATCTGCTTGGAAATCTGCTAACATCACTGCCCTGCATACAAAAGGTGCAAAAACAAATCCCTGTAACAACAGACCAATCAGCCTTCTCCCAATCATCAGCAAGGTGATGGAATCCATCATCGCTTCAGACATGAAATCCTTCCTCTTCTCCAATGGCTTGATTTCCAATCATCAATTTGGTTTCAGACCAGGTCACTCGACCCTGGATATGCTGCTTCTGCTCTCCCATAAATGGATGGAGGTCCTCAATGCCAGACAGGAAATCCGAGCCGTATCCCTGGACATATCACGTGCTTTTGACACAGTCTGGCACCCTGCCCTACTCACCAAACCCTCTTCCCATGGTATTCAAGGCCATCTCCACTCATGGCTCGCAGACTTCCTCTCCTGTCGCAGTCAACGTGTGGCCCTAAATGGAGTTCTTTCATCCCCTCTTCCTGTGCAGGCTGGAGTTCCTCAAGGTAGCGTTCTGGGCCCTGTTCTTTTTCTGGTTTTCATCAATGATCTCTCAGACTCTCTGGAAAATCCTCTATTTCTCTTTGCCGACGACTCCACCCTTTGCCGTACCATCTGTCATCCCTCCGACCGGCAAGCAGCAGCTTCTTCGCTCACTGCAGATCTGGATAAAATCACAAACTGGTCCAACACGTGGAACATGTCTTTCAATCCAGACAAATCTCACACTCTCACTATGTCTCTTCGAAAGGACCGTTTACAAAACCCCCCCATCCACTTTCTCAACAATCCTCTGGAAGAAGTCTTTTCTTTCAAGCTTCTAGGTCTCACTATCTGCCATGACCTTTCCTGGGAAAGTCACATTTCCAACCTCGCCTCAAAAGCCAGTCGCCGACTGGGAATCCTCCATCGTGCTAAGTCATTCCTCGGCCCTCTTGAGCTCCTGACCACTTACAAAGCTTTTGTCCGTAGCCTGATGGAGTACTGCTCTCCCCTCTGGGCTGGTGCTCCTGCCTCCCACCTTTCTCGGCTTCACGCTGTCGAAACCAGGGCATTTAATATCATCGGCATCTCCCGCAATGAAGCTGAGTCTTTGGGCCTCTCACTCAATCACCGCAGGTTGGTCGGTGGTCTTTCTGTCTTCTACCGACTCCTCTCCAGCCTTGCCCCCCCTGCTCTCTCTGCGATTTGTCCCCACCACATTTCCACAGGGCGCTCAAGGTCCGCCAACAACCCCCTTCTGGTAAAACTACCAAAATCAAAAATCACTGCTCATCTTCACTCTTTCATTCCTCTTTTTTCCCGCCTTTGGAATAAACTTCCTCACTCTATTCTTTCCCATTCTTCCCTCCAGGCTTTCAAAACAGCTGTTCACCACCACCTCTTATCTTCCCCCATCCAACTCCTCGATCTTTTCTACCCCCGATAATCCACCCAAGCCCTCTTCCTTCATTTCTCCTGCTTTCCTTCCTGAAAGTCCCCGAAATGTCCATCTTCTCTTCGCCATGTTCCCCGTCCCATCCTCACTTGCTGTGAGTTGTGTGTTAGCTCTCATACGAGCCTCGACCAAGGTATACAAAAAAAAAAAAAAAAATTATCACATTGTCTCATTCTTGACTTCTGAAACAATCTACATCGTCAAATACCACCCGGGAACCATCGTCGCCTCCAGGCTTGTTTTCATCTTTTTCTTTCATTTTCACGCTTATCCATCTCCTATCATTGTCGGTGTTATGTATAACAAAAGTAGGTGACAGTAACTGGCAACATATACTGGGGAAGAGTACGTAAGCTTAAACAAAAATATTTAAATTGTCACTTTACAAGTGGGAGGTCACAGAAATCATGCACTCATCGTCACGTATGCTGAGACCATTACCGGGTAGACTGCCCTCCGGTCTCGGGGATTATTCTGCCCCATGACAGTATTTATATGAGCATTGTGACCACAATATAATCCTTGATGTGTTTGGGCTGGTCGCGCACACGGTTGGAGCGTCTTGGTGAACAGCCAGTTGGGGACACCGTTGGATGATCCTCACAGGTGTCACGGATGGTCTCAATAGATTGGAAGCAATCAGGTCCATGGGTGTTAAGTTTCGGCGATGTACCAGAACCAGGATCTAGTACTTGGCTGATATGGATTGGCAAGGATCCAGCACTGTTGGCGGGTGAAGACAACTCATAGGGGATGAATGGGGGATCTGATAGTTTTGTTGCTGGTTGAAGGAAAACGTCATCGGTATGCAGTGAACCACCATACACCCGATTGCGAGGGAGTGGAAGCGTATCCTTCCGGTAGTGCAGGACTTTGTAGCATTCAAACTTTTTGACCCGATAAGCTGCACTCCTCAATTGGGACCCCACAAACTTATGTATGTTGCACCAGGGTCCATCTGTGGCAGAGACGAGGTCGCGGTTTCTTGCACATGACTTGTTGTGGTCGGAGTACAAATAGACCAAATCGCTGACTTCCACTGACACATTGGCCTCGAAAGACCCCATGGGTGCCTTAGACTTCTCACTATGGGGGTGGTTTATGGAGCTAAGGTGGTGTTGAGCTTGTATCATTTGAAGGTCCGAGAAAGGGATTTGCAGATTGGTGAACTGATCCTGCTGGCACCACATTTCTTTGGCTGAGAGGCCCTGTGCACAAATTCGTGAATTCATACTGGCGGTGGCCAGTGCGAGGGTTAGTGTGGGGTTACTGGTCCTCCCATAGGCTCCGGTCATAGGAGTTCGTCTTCACATTCATGAATTGCTTTCTCGGCGATGGGATTTTTAATACGACCAATTTCAATGCACATCCGATGGTGTTGAAGAAGCTCATTATGGACCAGACGTTTGAAGCCGGTGGCCGGATCGGTGCGGATGACAGCAGGAGGTCCATCCAATGGCCGGAGCTCTATGCATAAGCGGATCAAGTTATCGTGGAGAGTGATGTGTTGTTTGTTCTCCACAATACACAATGTAGTGTAGGAAATGGTACATTCTCGCAATATAAGAATTAGCTGGTGATTGAGTTTGATGATAACTGCTGCGAAAGATACACCAACAGCACCGGGGGGGGGGGGGGTCTCCAGTGGACAGCTTGATAATGGTGTGGGGTTGCACTGCGAAATGCAGCACACTGGTGGCACCTTGAGGTTACTTGGTTGATTGCTCTGTCCAAGTCAAGAGCGTAAAAATAGCGGTGAATTACGGATCTGAGTTGATGGCGACTCGGATGATCCAGTTGAATGTGTAACGCTGCAAGTAAGCCATTGACCACCTGAAGTGGGACAATGATGCACTCACATGCCGAGGACATGGTCTTGTCCCAACGGACTACAACAAGACCATCATTAGAAACTGAAGCGACCTGGAGGTATCGCTTGACGTCCTTGATGTTGGTTGCTTTCTTTGATGGGCGGGTGCCCTGAACCAAGTGGGCATGAGTCCGCCTTAGGTCTGCGTACTCTGCCTGGACTGCCTTCCAAGCAGTTCTGTTGGTAAAGGGCAGTTTGGTATGGCCGGAAATGATGTCTTGGGCTGACACATGCAGGAGTACAGCCTTCTCCTCACGTCTTATGAACCTTATATGCCCCGATAAAGGATCTCATTCCCCTGACCTTCTCAGGAGCTGAACAAGTGGAGAGCATAGCCACACGATGTGGGCTGGCCTGGATCCCCATGTCCTCAGGGCGAGCAAAAACTCCAAGTTTTTCCTGGTCTTCAAATTTGTGTTGTAATTCACACAGCTTGTCATGCGCATATTGTGGTAGACGGCCTTTGTGTTGTGGAGGCTGAACAGGGCCCATGTAAACAACAGCCTCAAAGGGGCCTGCAGCACCATTGTAGCCTTGGAACACTGGGTCAAACACTTCATCATACTCTTCAAGCAGGGCACAAAACTTTGATGGTTTGTCGGGAGCGAACATGTTGTCAGGGTCGAGGGTCACAGTCGTAGCGTGTCCTGAGGGTGATGTGAGTGTGCATTTTGCTTTGGGGCAGCTGGTGTCAGTATAACCACCTGGGTGTTCTTTGTTGCACTCGGGTATGTACACAGGGCAGATTTGGCCAAACTGCTCCTGACGTTTGAGAACTCGTGGTTTGTTGGTTAAATTGAGTATCTGAACCTTCCTGCTGATGCTTCACATGATACTGAGAGGGGGCCAGAACTCACTTGGTCGCAGTGACCTTGCACTTGGGGCATATGTGCGAGGTTCAAGTGCGAACATTGAGTCACTACTCGACATGTCATTTGGGAGGACCATTTTGATAAACTCTCCGGGCCACAGAGTAGTTGTGTGGGGTGGGGCACATAGTAAATAAGCTCGGCATACTGCATGGCGATCAAGGCTCGTTCCCTGAGACCCATACACGTACGTGGTGCCATCACCCAGGATAACTTCGTACTTCGCAGGGTGGATTGAGATGCCATTAGACTCCATGAAAGGCATTCCCGCCAGTACCTCCAGGTCAAGATTTTTGACGACCAGGCCCTCGAACTGAAATTCTCTTCCGTCACGTGTCAGTGTTAGTCTGGTCTCACCAACAATTTGAAGAGGGGACGATCCATCAGCCTGACGAGCGGACTGCGCACTCTTCTGATACTTGGCTCCTAAATTTCTTACAGTTGTCTCACGAATCAGGTTTCCCATGGCACCGCTGTCAATGGTGACTCGGGTTGTGTGGTGACCGTGGAAGGTGTCAAGATATGGAGAGTGGCGAATCTGGACACGTGGGGTAGTGGCCGGTTCTGTAAAATCTGTGTTACTAACTACCTTGTCCCCATGGGCACATGTTACGCTCTAGGCTCGTCGTCTGACTCTTCAGTTTTGTGAGCCACTTGGCGTGCTCTTGCAATGTAGCGACGATCTCGTTCAGGGAGGAAAGGACATTCACTGAGGAAATGACTGTAATCAGTAATCAGTACGATGTACTTGTTTGCAGAGGGGACAGGACTTCGTAAGGTTGTTGGAATGAGTCCCCGAAAGGACTTGATGGGATTTTGATGATGGGAATGATGCCGGGCGGGATGGCATCTTCTTTTTCCATTATATGGGCATCTACTTATATTGGTTCACGAGCGCCAGCCAGAGTGACCACTATATTCGTTATGTCTGTGTGTCTATTGGTAATCGATCCAGTCGAAAAAAAAATTGAAATTTGTTATACCCTTATTATCAGTTTTTTTCGTCGATATGTTTGTCTGTCTGTCTGTCTGTCTGTCTGTCTGTCTGTCTGTCTGTCTGTCTGTCTGTCCCTCTGTTCGGTCCAGTGCTCCGTTAATACAATGGCGATTTCGATGAAACTTGGTTGGTAGGTTCATACCATTACCGAGTTGTGTGCAAATGAGAACCGTTGCTCTGGACACCACCGTTGCCTCGCAACACGACTTTGAAATTTTTGAAAAATCATAAAAAAAATTTTTTCCCGAAAATCAAAAATCAGGCCACGAGCAACTGTGGGCAGTACATTCAGCCATATTGTCAAAAATTTCTAGCCGGATCCTATGAAAACTGTCGGAGAAATTAGACTTTGAATGAACCCTGATCGAAAAGAATAAAAAAACGAAGTTCGTTATATCTCAGAGACTATGAGTCATGATATACATGAAATACATGAAGTCAGATATACATGAAACTGGGATGGTAGGTTCATGGTATGTCCGAGTTATGTGTGAGAAAGAACCGTCGTTATGGACCTCTCTGTTGCCTAGCAACGGCCGAAAAACCTCTAAATGTGGGGGTATTTTAATGAAAAAACAATCTGCAGCATTAACCCTTGAAGCTAGAATCATGAATTTTCTTGTGCTTAATCCTCAGGTCATTCCCCCATCGAACGGGCTCATCGCGTCAGGTTCTATTGGGTAGTCGACTACCCATGTCCGCCTACCGGCTTGTTTGTCTGTCTGTCTGTCTGTCTGTCTGTCCAGAGCACAACTTCGTGGGATGTGATCCAATTTGGATGAAACTTGAATATAATGTTGATATCAATGCCTAGTTTTGTCTTCCTGGCGATGGGCGTCGCATGTCCATTGTGTGTGGAGCCATGCTCACTTGTAATTTTTGTTTTTTTCATATTTTTTCTCGAAATTCCCGCTCGAGAAATTGTGCGCATTGGCCATATGTACAACATATAAAAAAATTTAGTTTCATTCGGTCAATTTTGAGGGAGAAGATAGGTTTTGAAGAAATGGGCGGTGACAGATAGTAGGGTAGCAGCGAAGATCGAGAAAAAGTATGTCGTGAGACTGAGACTTTGCAATACAGTGAGATGTCTCATCAGAGGAAGTTTTGTACCAAAGGTCATAATCCTTGATCTTTGACCTTTAAAGGCCACAAAGGTCAAATTTTCAAAGTTGTGGGAACCGAACCGGGTTTTCGACCTTCTTCGACGAACTAACTCCATTAAGCTATAACACGTATCTTGTTTCAATATTTTAATGTCCACAACATTGTTCTGTGACCTTGAAAGGTTATGCAAAGGTCAAATTTTGAAAGTTGTTGAACGAAACCGGGTTTTCGACATTTTCAGCTAATAACCTGTCACTCGTACCACATCATGTTGATCATTTTTATGACTTGGTCAAAAATTATCACATTGTCTCATCCTTGACTTCTGAAACAATCGACATCGTCAAATACCGCTCGTGAACCATCGTCGTCTTCAGACTTGTCGATTTTTTTTTCATTCCAAACCTCCATCTGGTTATCATATATCCCATCGTTACCCTCAAACCCCGACACAGATTGGTGTCGGCACCGCACACATGGTGGCAAAATCCTCACAAACTCGCGAGTGCTGACCACGTGGGGAATGGCGGATCCGCGCGTTCTGTACGATACGTGTTTAATGGCGGGCAAAGCGCGCGCAGCCCGTGACACTTTATCATCGTGCAGAACAAGGCCCGAATAACACACATCTTTGGTCGGGTCTGCGCATAGGGTTACAATGACATCTTACCGTCAGTCTTTGCTCACCACGACGGCAACAAATGTCACCCGCGGACGGCAGACATCCTCCCGCATCCCTGCCTCGATGCAGCTGCCCCCAGGCAGAGACGCCCGGGCAGGCATGCGGGACTGACACCACCCTCGGCCAGTCGTCAGGGCATGGCCTGGGGGTTCTTGCAAGGAAATTCACGACGCGGAGTTCAGTATGGGCAATTATTATCATGTTGTGGGGTCGGAGTGAGACATTTTTACAGCTCGGGGTTGTGGTGTATTGGCATACGTGGGCAGGGCACAATGCGGGGAGCGTTGTGGGAGCGTGGAGGAGTGGTTTCGGTGGTCACGTGTCTGCAAGGCATATAGGTGTTCGCGCCATCGCCGGCCAGGGCGTGATGGGTGATTCCAGCTGGGGCATGTCAGGTGACCCCGAGGTTCACACGTGAAAGGAGGGGCTGCATTGAAAGTTCCCTCAGAGACAGCCGTGTTTCTCACGAGCTGCATCGTGAACCCACCCACATTGGATGTGGGCTAATAAGAAAGGAGGCTCACATGGGCCGAGACGGAGAAAGCTAGATGGAAGAAGACAGATCGAGAGAGGGAGAAGAAGTTGAGGAGTGGATGGACATGGACGCCTAAAAGCTTGTTCGGCGAGGGTCAGAGGTGTTCACAGAGTGCGTGAAGTGACGGAGGGAGCCCATGGTGTGAAAGAGGGCAGTATAAAAAGCCCAGTATGCAGTTTGGTTCATGGGGAGCTGCTGGACATGGGGGCCCAACAGAAACAGAGCGAACTGCTTATCGTTGCATATCTTACATGCCGGAGAGGACTTGCCTACTGGGTCTGGACACCTCGGAGATGTCGCTGCATGTCACACCGCACCGCATCCCCACCGCCCATCTTCCCTATCCTTTTCCCCCATTCCTCACTGTACTTGGACTGGCGCAGCCCCATTGGGCTGTGTGAGGTGAGTCAAAAGGAGTCGACCCCACACTCCATACTTTTCTTTTCTTCTCAGTTATTTTTGTCTTCTTATTCTTCTTCTTCTCCCTGGATTGAATGACGGCCATGTATCCCTTGAACAAATAAGATTGCATAAGAAAGAACATGTGTTACAGTAAAATCTGCTCCATTGTGCCTTTTGTTTTCTTACCTGTAGATATTCAATTTTAAACGATTGCTTGCGTGTGTGTGTGTGTGTGTGTGTGTGTGTGTGTGTGTGTGTGTGTGTGTGTGTGTGTGTGTGTGTGTGTGTGTGTAAATAAATGATTGTTTGTTGTTTTTTCCAATCTGTCTCGATTGTCCTTTCCTTCATTGGTCCGACAGTGTACAAGTATAGTTCGATGGGAGGTTGTACCCCACCTAATTTGCTCTGTTAGCCGGTGCTGCACCTATCTGTTCCGCTCAGCAGAACATCACCAGGTGCGGCACCGAGGGCGTACCCTCTAGTTAGGTTGCTGTGCCACAGACAAATTAGTGTAGTAGATAGTAGAAAAATCGTGAAAATGATGATACAAGCATCAAATTTGGCATTTCTGTTCTGCAGGGCTTTCTGATCAAATCTGCCCGATTGGTCATTTGAAAATCCAAATTTTGAAAAATTTGAAAAAAAAAAAAAACCCCAAAAAATTTGAAGTCACAGCTGGCTGAAATTCTTGAAGTGCAAGTGAACATCCCAGACAGAGAACCAAGGGGAGATGCAGTCATCATTGATGGCTCAGCACTTATCAATGCCCTACCTCCACGCACTTCAAAGATATTTGATGACTATGCTAAAGAAGACATCATCCCAAAGGTGGAATCCTATGGTGCCAGGTACGAGAGGGTGGACGTAGTGTTGATGTGTATAAGAAGTCAAGTCTAAAGTCCGAGGCAAGGTCGAAAAGGGGGCAAGGAATCAGAAGAAGAGTGACAGGAACCAGTAAGACCCCAAGTAACTGGAGAAGCTTTCTTCGAGATGACAGCAACAAGACTGAGCTGTTTCACTTCCTTGCGGAAAAGATGTGTGAAGCACAGACGACAAGCACAGTCATTGTCACAAACGGAGAAGATGCCATTAGCAACACAAGGAAGTCACTGGATGCTGTGTCTCCATGTTGTCATGAAGAAGCTGACACTCGAATATTTGTACACGCCAGGGATGCAACGACGGATGGGAGAAAGTCCATTATCATTAAGGCTAATGACACGGACGTACAGGTCATAGCAATATCTGTACTGCCATCCTTACAGGAACTAGGTCTTGAGAACATGTGGATTGCCTTTGGCCAAGGAGCCAAGGCGTGATAGATTCCAGTCCATGAGGTAGTTTCTGCAATAGGGCCTGAGAAAGCTAGAGGGATCCCATACTTCCATGCGTTCACTGGATGTGATGTCGTGTCTGCCTTCCGTGGTAAAGGGAAGAAAACTACATGGCAGACTTGGAACGTCTTTGATGATGTTTCTGAAACATTCACCAATCTCAGCCAGCATCCAACATTGATTCGTGATCTTGACTTTTTTGAAGCTTTTTCTTTTTTTCAAATTTTTCAAAATTTGGATTTTCCAATGGCCAATCAGCCAGATTTGATTTGAATCCCCGGGAGAACAAATGTGCCAAATTTGATGCTTGTATCATCATTTGCACGATTCCTCTCAAAAATTGCTGTTATCTGCCCCACTAAATCGAAGAGTAACACTGCTATGCCGGTAGTCTAAGCCAAGTGGCTATGGCTGTGTAATAACTACAGCCTGTTGAACCGCCTGAGTTATCTGTGGTTGGCGCCCTCAGGCCTGGGTGTTCGGGAGAAACTCAAGTGCTTCCCCTCGTGGTGAGCTCTGAAACCTGGGCCTTAACAATATATCTGACTGCCCTGGTTACGTTTCACAACTGGATTGTCCCTATCAGTTTTACCCCATAGATCAAGGTGTATATGAGGTGTGATTTAACCAAGTTTTTTAATGTAACATGTATATTCATGCTTTGCCCATGTTTTGCCTCATGCATATTGTTGTGTCCACACATGTGAAGACCGACCCGGACGGATAGCCGAACATTTCTACCTTGGAGGCGAACATGTGATCCTTGGAGAATAATGTGCTCGCGGGACAGGAGGGCGGCAAAGGCACATACCAGACGCGTTCACCAGGACGGACGACAAGGGTTTATACTCAAACCCACAACAAATAGACAGACACAAACAATCCTATTAATAAATAGGGGTTTAATGAACACAAATCGGGTGTTTATAAGAGGAATAAATCAAAACGTTACAATGAAAATAAATCAA
Organism: Eptatretus burgeri; assembly: GCF_056783735.1. Taxonomy (NCBI): domain Eukaryota; kingdom Metazoa; phylum Chordata; class Myxini; order Myxiniformes; family Myxinidae; genus Eptatretus; species Eptatretus burgeri. The sequence continues at coordinate 38,537,339 of NC_140968.1, forward strand.
AGCATGAGGTAATGAAACGTGAGGTAACTTACAGCCTAAAGTTGAGGAGCCTCCACACACAGTTACAAAAACGGACAAGGGGGAAAGATAAAATAAAAGGAAATTCCCTCTCTTTATTGTGGCACTTAGCTTTGTCCAGAGATGGTCTTTTAGAGCTTGACGATCGAACCGCGTCGTCCTGCATTGGAAATCACACCCGAGATGGCACCGAGCCGCTCTCAATGCGGGAAGCATACGTGAGGTATCCGTGCGGCGGCATTCAACACCAGGGCTCAGAGACTGCCGTACAGCTTCTTTTCACAAGCGAATATGCCGACCGTTCCTCTCTTCCACCAGGTCCATTCACCACGATCGCCCACCTTCCTCCTCGATGACGAGACGATTTCTGAGGCGCCATGATAAGGCCGCAAGGCATGCTCTTCTTCCCTCCTCAGAAACGTACACACTTCACCACTCAGCCGAACAGTCAATGGCTAGCGTTTTGCTCTGGCACGCAAACAAATTCGCCTCAGCACGAACACGAGAATCATGCAGCCTTCTTCACTGTGTCGAGGAGAAGCCAGCGATCTAGACCCTTTTTGCCCCCCAATCGCGTACCTTACACAACCCTCCTCTCTCCCCCGAAACTTCTGACCTCACACCCATCCATCATCCACCCCAGGGGCGTGGTTTGCTGGTTGTCATTCCTGGAGGACTATATGTCCCTATATGTCATTGACCTGGTTGACCCCTATATGTCATTTTTTTTGCCTGCTTGGAACGTTCGGCTTGGTTGTTGTTGTTTTAAGGACGTGATACCTGTTTATCACCGGTCTTATAAATGCAAAAACAGGAAAAGGTCACAAGGGGCAATCACATAATGGGAGAAATTATCCTTCAACCCTCCCTAATTAACACAGCACCGCCGGTGCACGTACCCCCCCCCCCCCTCCCACGCGATTGCACGTCACAATCTTAAGCTGACGGTTTCCCGACTTAAATTAGATTGAGAAGTCTCCTGCTCATCCACTGACTGTGCTACTCTATACAATCCCACCTTTCTATGAAGTTCCTCTGACAACGATAATTTTTTAAGTGATTCTGCACCATTGAGAGATAGGGCCAAAAATGATATATAGCACGATATCTCAAAAAGTTGTGGACGGATTCGTTTGAAACTTGGTGGACATGTTGGATGTGTGACAAGGAAGAATTGATTCAGTTTTGGTGAAGATCCGGAGCTGATAATTTTTTAAGGTTCCTGACAAATCTCACACTCAGTATGTTTCTCCAAAAGGACGGTTTGGAACCCACCCCATAAACTTTCTCTACAATCCTCTGGAAGAAGTCCTTTTATTCAAGCTTCTGGGTCTCACTGTCTACCATGATCTTTCTTGGGAAAGCCACATTTCCAATCTGGCCTCCAAAGCCAGTCGCCGTCTGGGAATCCTCCGTCGTGCAAAGTCCTTCCTCGGCCCACCTGAGCTCCTGACCACGTACAAAGCTTCAGTCCGCAGCCTGATGGAGTACTGCTCTCCCCTCTGGGCTGGTGCTCCTGCCTCCCACCTTTCTCGGCTTCACACTGTGGAAACCAAGGCATTTAGGATCAATGGCATCTCTTGCGATGAGGCTGACTCTTTGGGACTCTCACTCTCTCACCGCAGGCACGTCGGTGGTCTTTCTGTCTTCTACCGTCTCCTCTCCGGTCCCACCCCTCCCTCCCTGCTCTGTCTGCGATATGCCCCCCCCCATATTTCCGCAAGGCGCTCAAGGTTCGCCAACAACCCCCTTCTCGTAAAACTACCAAAATCATGGATCTCTGCTCACATTCACTCTTTCATTCCTCTTTTTTTCCCCCACCTTTGGAATAAACTCCCTCACTCCCTTCAATCCCATTCTCCCCTCCAGGCCTTCAAAACAGCTGTTCACCACCACCTCTTACCTTCCCCCATCCAAATCCTCGATCTTTTCTACCCCCATTAATCCACCCCAAACGCACCTTCAAATTCCCTGCTTTCCTTCCTGAAAGTCCCTGTAATGTCCATCTTGTATACCACGTGTTCCCCGTCCCACCCCTCTCCCTTCCACAGATCTCCAAATGTCTCTGTCCCCCACTGTTTTGTCCTTCCCGCTCCCGCCCCTCTTGTCTCCTGCCCCCTTGTTGTGCGTTGTGTGTTTGCTGTTATATGAGCCTCGACAAGGTATACAAAAAAAAAAGAAGTGATTCTTCACCTTTGAGAGACAGGGCCAAAACGATATAGTTCTGTATAGCATGATATTTCAAAAATGTATTGGGCCCGATATGTTCTCGTGGATCACGCATTACCTGACGGAGGTATGCGCTCTACCGAGTACCCTTCTGGTTTCTGACGAAATTGTCGGTGGGTGGGTGTCCCAATATGGCGGCTGCGTGGCCTCATCACTAAGCGCATTTTCATTGGCCGCTAGTTTCTCCAGGTCGAGTTACGTATTACAGTACAAAGCTCAGTGGTCACTACTCATAGTACAGTATACAGGAACTCCAGTGGTAGCAGTTGACAAAATATTTGAATGCTGCATGTTTTGCTCTCATGTACAGAATACGAATTTTTTTTTATCTGTATACCCCAATTTGGTTTAATTTTTCTCCGATTATCCTTTTTCTTTGCTTCTATTGTATTAATAAATCCTGCACAGTGTCTCATTTTTCTTTCTCCAAACAGAAAAGGTGGAACGACAGTGAACTAGTTTGTGGCGCTGTATAAGAGCCATATCGCTGTTTAATAACCTGGCCTCTTGCTTGAGAAATAAAATGCATTATTACACTTATTTGTGGGTTACGATACGTGAATTGGATTCTGCATCTCTTCCAAATATGCAGAAAAGGATTTCTTTGTCTGAATTTACTTTTAACCTCAGTCAAAAAAATATTCAGAAAATTCGACGACTTCCTGCTTCTCGAGCGGTAAAATCGAATTTTTTTGTTTGTTTCCCTGTGTGAAGAATCTGACACGGCGCTCCGATTTTCCTGAGAAGAATTTTTTTTTTTTTGGAAATCCAGTGAGTTTGACATCTGTATGCATCTGTAAATAATGAGTCGTCTACTTTTAACAAGTTATATTTTCATTGTACGTTTTGAGTTTCCTCATGGAGGGAGCGAGTGTGAGATTGTGCTCCTCATGGATATGTTGTCACGAAGAGCGTGGATACGTCGTGTTGAGAACTCGGAGGCTTTTACCGTTGAGTGTGATGAACCAGGAACATTTTGCGCAGCAAGGAGCGTGGTCCGCCACAATGGAGGGGTCACTGAGGTAATTTGAATGATTAAATTCGTCAGCAAAAAGAACACGGGGTTTAGTGAATCTATGCTTTTATAATTCGACATTATTAAATCTCGCCTGAACGAGATGTCGTTTTTCGAGGTCGGCTTGGGGTCGATCATTAATGATGATGATGGTGGTGGGGGGCCAGTGACGGCGAGGGGGGCAGTGTTGAAGTTGTGGGAAGGATATTTCAAAGAGCTGTTGAACCGGGAGGGAAGTAACCAGTGTGACCACTCCTCATTTTCATAAATGCCAAGGTGAGCCAATGAAAAAAAGCCAAGAATTCACAAGGTTTCGGAAAAGCGATGATAAAAGAAAACCAAGACGTCAAGGTGAACAACGAATAGCCAAGATCTTGTGAAAAAGGCCAAGGAGTGGTCACACTGGAAGTAACGGCGAGCTGGAGCTGCCGTGTTATGTGGAGTTGGTGGAAATCACGGAGGAGGAAGTGCGGACGGCATTGAATAGGATGAAGAAGGGAAGAGTGCCAGGTATTGATGAGGTGTGGACATAACTGATAATTACAGCGTAAGAAAGGAGTCGGAGTCACTTGGACGAAGTGACCGTTGAATGTATGTATGACACAGAGGGTTCTGTTCTGTTCTTGCGTATGGCAGCTCGGCTGCCGGGTAGCTATCATTTATTGGAGCGTGGCTGTGCTGCTGATGTTGTGCCCCACTGCCAGTACACTGGTACTCATTTCGCCGACCTTGGAAGGATGGCAGGCTCAGTCGACCCCACTTGGTGTTAATTCAGCAGCCAACGGGGCTTGAACTCAGGACCTTAGGATCCCAAGCCAGCCATCCTAATCACTGAGCCAACGCCAGGCTTGGAGAGGGTTCAATTTCCCAATGGGGTAGAGGACGGGGTTAATTGTGTTGATATGGAAGGGAAAGGGCCATGTTCAAGATCTGAGGAAGTACAGGGGCATTACACTCAGAAGTCATGTAACGAAGGTGCTGGAGAAGTTTCTGGATGGGAGGATAAGGAAGAGGGTGGAGATTGAGATTGGAGAAGAGCAGCAGGAGTTTAGAAAGGGTAGGAGGGATGACGGATGGGATGCTTGCATTGAGACAGTTGGTGGAGAAGAGGTAGGAGATGCAAGGTGACCTGGCGTTGGGATTTGTGGACCTACGACACGGTCCCGAGAGAGATCGTGATGGCGACACTGAGATGAATGGCAGTGCCAGAAGCAGAAGTTAGGTTGGTGGAAGGGATGTGCAAGGGAATGAAGGGAAGAGTTTTGGTTGGTCCTGGGATGTTTGAGTTCAGCGTGAACATTGGTTTGAGATTGGGAAGCTCTTTCAGCCCACTCATGTTTATCATGGTGATGGAGCTCGTAAGCAATAAGGTGAGCTTGAGGAGTAGTATAGGGAGGATGTTGTATGCCGATGATCTGGCTGTTGTGGAGTGGGCGGGAGATGCAGGAAGTACTGGGGGAGTGAAAGGATACATTTGGAAAGCAGCGTCAGCTGCGGCTGTTTGGACATGTGGCTCGTTTTCCTGACGCCGATCCTGCTCACCAGATTCTCTCAGCGAGGGAGCCTCGTGAATGCAAGAGGCCAATGGGCCAACCATGTTCCTCGTGGTTGCAGCAGGTTGATCAGCATCTCAAAAAGATGGGGATGGGCCACGCATCTGCCTGGGGGATGGCCAGATGGAGGCCTCTGGAGTACTGGTGCTGCTGCTCCGGCGCATGCTCCCGTACCTGACCTGACCTGGCTGAAGATGAGTGTGGAAAAGATGGAGGTGATTTGGGTCAGGCAGCAGAGAAAAGAAATGAATATTCGGTTAGAGGGGAAGGAGATCAGATAGGGATATAGGTTTGAGTATCTGGGAGGAACAGTGACTGGGGATGGTAAGTCCGATGCAGTGATGCGGAGGAAGATTCAAGTGGATGTAATGCATGGAGATGGGTCGAGAGAGTAATGGCAGACAAAAATATATCAATAAAATTGAAAGGGAAGGTTCTGATGGCATGTGTATTGCCGGCTTACCTTTACAATCTGGAGACTGTGGCATTGACAGAGAGACAACAGAGGTTTGCAAAAACAACTGGGTCAGGGGGATTCTGGGAGTGAAGAGGGTGGATAGGAGGAGGATGGATGAACTGAGGGAAGAGATTGGTGTGCAGATAATTTGGATGGGAAAATTGGTGAAAGTCTGGCTGAGGTGGAATGACCCTATATACTTGAACAATGGAACACAAATTGCCTTCTTGGCACTTTCAAAAACCTGTTTCGCCGTACCTGGAAAATATTGTTGTGGAAATGGCCCTGAGTATGCTATTAAATATAGGATTAGCCCAGATCCCCCATTAAATGCATGTTTAGCCAGGCTGTTCGGTAAAATGGACATTACATGTGTGTTGGGAGATGTAAGAGGCTGTTTATTGTTCGTGCGGTGGTGGTGTACCGAGAGCTTCTTCTTCTTCCTTCCCCTTTCTGGATGAGGCCCCGCCCAGTCAGTTGAGAGGGAGTGGCCAAGAGAAGGAAGTGAAGCTGAGGGGAGGAGCGAGTGGGCTTCGAGGCGAGCGAACGAAGGAAAGGCAGGGTGGATCTGGACGTGAGCGCCGTGGTGGCGCCGATCGGCTGTACACAGGACGGATGTGTCCGTTTTCTTGAGGAACAAGCCGAAAGAAAGGCAGGGAAGGGACTGCATGAGGTCTGTCTGCCATCTGCGATCGGCAGAAGCTGAACCTGAGGGTCGAGTCTGCCATCGGCCGAGAAAGAAAAGCTGGACCTCGTGATAAACCAGCTGAGACCCACCATCGATCTGACGGTCTTGTGCCGTCGACGTTGTGCTGGGTCAGAACGCGCTGAGGAGGGCGTGCGCAAGCGGTGCCTTGAGAAGAAAGAGTATGGCGCCGCCATCTTGCCATGCGGTGTGCTCGAGCTTGGGACTCGAATCAGTGGACATCGGCTTGTTATGAGCCACATTCGTGCTTTTGACACTTTCCTCTCATCCATGAAACATCACCAAGTACTCTGTCTTGTCTGCATGCTGTCCGTGTCTTGTCTGCATGTCGTTTAAGGCTTATCTCGTTAATCCCCTTCGAAACCCATAATCCGTAGCTCCCTAGTTGAGAACGGGTTAAAGATTAATTATAACATTGTCGTGAATGTTTTGCTTGTGTTGTGTTCCTCGATGTCCCCAAGAAATCTGGCTGATTCATATGAAGTTGCTGCTTTGAATTAATTCGTGCCGCGCCGAGGAACGATCAATCCGCTCGATTTGGATATAAAAACGAAAATGGTTACACACTGGTACACTCCCCTTGGTCTCTGACAAAATCGGTCTGTAACCGGGGTATATTCCCCCAGCTGGCAAGGTACAGGTGTATTTTGGTATCGTGGTTCGAGACGCGTAACCCGAGAATTGTGCCGAACCAGCCGGCGTTATAACCCCGGAGACTGTGGTGGTGAGAGTGGTGCCGAATCTGTAACATTTGGCTGTCGAGAGTAGGGTGCGAAAACCCAAGCTGGTTACGGACAGTGATTGACGCCATCGTCCGAATCCCGCCACCGCTTGCTGAATCCACAACAATATCTACGCCCTGAGGACAGGAGTACCTCCGAGATTCAACATTCCCACAAATATGGTGGCGCCTAGCGCTGTTTGTTGAGTGCAAAATGCAAAGCAAGAGTTTAGAAAACCTTTCCCATGTCCTTTTACAAGACTGCAGGGTAAGCTATTCTATGAACTTTCCAGCTGCAAATATGTCTTGCTTTGCCCCTATCAGCATTCTTTAAATATATTGACAATGGTTTTCTCCCCTGAGGTAGGCATCTGTTGACATTATTGGACTTTAATTTCAAGAAGTCCTTTGACAAAGTACAGGGTGTCCGTCTGGGTATCCCCCAGGCAGATGCCTGGCCCATCCCCCTCTCTTATGGATAGGACATTCCAGACACCCACCCTTGAGCCTCAGGTTAACCCAAGGAGACCGTCATCTGGGGACCACCCCAACCCACACTGCAGTGTGTTTTGTTCAGTGAAGAAGTGAAGTTCAGTCATTGGTGCTTCCAGTCTTGCTCTGTAGATGTGAGACCTGGACTCTGACCAGGGATCTGATTCTGACCAGATATCTGAGACGGGGACGTAATTCCTTCGTTACAAAGTCTCTTCAGAGAATCCTTGGCTATCGCGAGTCAGATTTTGTGTCCAACGAGTGGTTGCTGAGAGACTCAAATGAGATTTGTTACCTGCATAGTCCGTGAGCGTCAACTGCGGCTGTAGGAACTTGTGGCTCGTTTTCCTGACGCTGATCCTGCTCACAAGATTCTCTCAGCGAGGGAGCCTCGTGAGTCGAGGAGGCCAACTGGCCGACCACATGCCTCGTAGTTACAGCAGATTGATCAGAATCTCAAGGAGACGGAAATGGGCCAGGCATCTACCTGGGGGATGGCCAGACGGAGGCCCCTGGAGTACCGGCGGAAAGTGGACGCAGCGACGTGCTTCTCCAGCGCATGCTCCCATACCTGACCTGACTTGATATTCTAAACGCCCTTTCGGGATCCGTGGATTGTCATTGACCTCCTGCTCAGAGCGGTCTGTGTTAACGGACCCTCTGACACAACAATTATTTTCATCAATGGACTTGCATCTTAGTGATGTTCAATGATATGTTATATTTTCAACATAGCGCTTTTGGTACTTTTAATCTATATCGATGACCTGCCCAAGGTGGTTGTAACATTTGTGTAATATTTCAGAATAATACATAAATACCTTGTCCATTAACCTCTGTTGAGGTTCAAATAAAGCTCTGTAACATGATAGGAGTAGGTTGGAAGGTTAGTTTGATCTGATGACTGGATATTAGTATTTAATGTAAGAGCGAGTTAATGTAAGAGCAGCAATATTTACCCATTCTTCTGTATAGAACTGTTCAAGTTGCACGGGGGACGTTGATGGACGGTCATCTTGAAGTCATGCCACAGTACAGATTTTCGATTGGATTTATGTCAGGGCTCTGACTGGCCACTAAAGGACATTTATCCTTTTGCTCCTTGGCCACTGCAGTGCAGCTTTTGCTGTGTGCTTTGGATTTTTCTGTATGTTGCTGCATCCACTTTCCCTTCTATCCTGACAAGTGCCTCAGTCCCTGCTGATGTGAAGCATCCCCATAACATGATGCTGCCACCACCATGCTTTACAGTAGGGATTGTGTTTTTTGGGTGATGTACTGTGTTGAGTTTGTGCCAAAAGTAACGTTTTGCATTTAAGCCAAAAAGTTCCATCTTGGTTTTGTCAGACCACAAAACTTTTTGCCACAATCTCCGGCTTCATAATCTCCGGAGTGTTTTTGCATACCTCAAACAGGACTCAAGGTGGGCTTTTTTGAGTAATGGCTTCCTTCTTACCACCCTACCATATAGGCCAGATTTTCGGAGTGCTTGGGATATTATTGTCACATGCACACAGTGACCAGTCATTGCCATAAAGGCCTCTAGCTCAGTGCAGTCGTTGTGTTATGGTAATGACAGTAATGACCCCTTGTAGGTTATGACAGTAATCTACTTTTTCTTAGTTTCGGCGATACCTAGCCTACTCTGTCTAAAAGCACCATGAGATGTCTTTAACGTCCACCAAGTAATGCTAGAATACTGGTCCTCAGAGTAGTGTCTATCTGAGGGACAATGCACTTTTGTGATGCAACACCCTTCCTGTGAAGTGCTAATCCGACAGTTTATAGTGGGTTCAGGAATGAAACCCAGGCAAAACGGCTCAAATCAAAGTGCACTAACCCCAGCACCATCCTGCTGTACACATAATGAATCGATTGCTCCTTCATGATATTGAACTAAATCGAGTGATTGATCGGACTTTGTAAAAATCTGTGCATAAAAATTGTCAAGAGTAATAAACCATTGATGGGAGATCGTACTATTTGTGAATACTTTTTCAGGCAAATGAGTGACCAACTTGATCCAATACTGCACCCATTTACTTCCTGAAATGTTTTATTTCAGGGTAGAAGATGGATACAGCAGCTGCAGAATCAAATAATCACTTACCCATGTTATTTGGCAGTGAGTTTGGTGCCACTATTCAAGTGGAGGTCTGTCAGAATAGAACAAGGTTAGTGTCTTGACCCATGCATTTGAAATGTTTGTTAAATTGAGATGAAAGTAGTAACGTGTTTGGATCACATTAATAAATTTTGTACTGTATGAAAGTGGAATTGCTTTGTCTCCTTGTATTTTGCTTTTCCTTCTTGACCTTTATTCAGTGTTGGGATACTCTGAAATTATGCTTTGAGAAATAACATTTGATCTTATTTATAAAGATGCAAATATAAATGTATAAACCCACGAGATGACTCTTATTTCGGAAAAGCCATTAGTTTTCAACTCGGTTTGTGGTTTGGATGTTAAAGTCTCGTAATTCTAACTCCTGAAATTTATTGATATCCTGACATAGTAGTTCATTACCTTCTCCCCTGAAGGTTGGACAGGTTATGTTTTCACCCCTGTTTGTCTGTGAGCAGGATATCTCAAAAAGTTATGGGTGCATTCAAACGAAATTTGGTGGACAGGTTGGATGTGAGACAATGACAAATTGATTAGATTTTGGTGAAGATCTGTATCCAGAACTGAAGATGAGAATTTTTTTTTTTACGTGATTCCTCACCATATAAAGACAGGGCCAAAAACGATACATGTTTCGTATGTCCATGACTATATACTCAATCACCAAGAAGTGCAAAGAAGAAGCCACCATGTTCTTTCGTGAAGTTGTCGGACATTGAGAAAGGGGCAGACAACCCTGAGCACATGCACATGTTGTTGTCACATTGTTGTCACATGCACACAGTGACCTGTCTTCACAATAAAGGCATGTAGGACTTTCAAAGTTGCTATTGGCCTCTTGGTGGCCTCTCTGATCAGTCTCCTTGCTTGGTCATTCAGTTTCGAGGGAGGACCTGATCTAGGCAGGGTCTTTGTGGTAATATACGCCTTCCACTTCTTAATGATTGTCTTGTCTGTGCTCCAAGGAATATTCAGGGCCTTTGAAATATTTTATGTCCATCCCCTGATCTGTGCTTTTCCACAACTTTATCCCAGAGGTCTTCTGAAAGCTCATTGGTGCTCATAGTTGAGTCTGCTGTGAAAAGCACCACCCAGCAGAGGAAACCTACAGCAAAGGCTGATTTTAATCCTGAAATAATCAGAATCACTCCAATTTACACAGGTGGAGGCCACTTAACTTGGTGTGTGATTTTGAAGGTGATTGGTTACATCTGAGCTAACTTACAATCTCTATATTACTAAAACTCTCATCTTGTGTATATGTGTATATATATATATATATATATATATATATATATATATATATATATATATATATATATATATATATATATATATATATATATATATATATATATATATATGACCCTCCAGTACAAAACCAGTCGGAAGTCGCAAAAATTCAATATTGGGTTTATTTGAAAGCCCATAAAATAAGCTTCACAATGTTGTATCGTACATGGTGGTCTGTCACAAACTGACCGAGATATCTTACGATGAAGTTTTACAACAAACGTTATTGGGAAAATCGCAATAACCGGATATTAGCTTCTGAAATTTGGGAAACTATTGCTAGTATACGTTGCTAAGGACTTTGTTTCTCAAACTCCAGAAGCTAATATCCGGTTATTTTGATTTTCCCAATAACGTGTGTTGTAAAACTTCATCGTAAGATATCTCGGTCAGTTTGTGACGGACCACCATGTATGATACACCGTCGTGAAGAATATTGTATGGGCTTTCAAATAGACCCAATAAGTCAATATTGAATTTTTGCACCTTCCGACTGGTTTTGCACTGGAGGGTCACATATATATATATATATATATATATATATATATATATATATATATATATATATATATATATATATATATATATATATATATATATATATATATATATATATGTTTTTGAAATACAGCAAAAACGGTATACGAAAGTGCAAAAATTTTAGGGCCACCTTACTCACCATTCGCCTGCTGTGTGCAGTATCAAGTTTCGTTCAAATCCGGCAACAAAAAAAATTATTAAAAAATCAATTCCCGATTCAGTCAAGTTTTGGTATGACTATCCATAAAGCGCAAGGACAAACCATGGAGAGCGTTAATTATACCTCGAGAAACCAGTTGGCTGAACGATGATTCCTGAGGTAAATGCTCATATTTTCTTCAAGTTAAAGTTTGACCACAAAATAATATTAAAATTTGGTGTCTTTTTTTTGTTTTCCATCAACCGCTTTCATCAATGGAACCCAACGGGTTCACGGGTCATCAAGTTGCTGTTTTAGGGGAGGTGCACACTTATCCAACCAATATATTATAGTTTTGTATTTTTAATTAATTTTCTGAAATTTGTTGAATTTGTATTTCATTTTAAAGTTGTGGGTTATGATGTGTTAATCAGGGTGGAAAAAGTCTGATTTAAAGGCCCAGTCACACCTTGACGTTTTAGCCAGCAATGGCAACGTATTAAAATGTATGTAAAACGCTGGCTTATGTTGAACTTTTGATGTTTTTTTTTTAAAGATTCGGACGTATTCATAACGAGTTGGTCGTATGCATAACATATTAGTAACGGACACAGAACGTTTCGTTGTGTTATAGCTAACGTATACCAACAAATGCTGAGCCTGTTGTCGGCCTTCCCAACCTATGCCCAACGATAGTCTAACTTATGCATAGCGCGTTGCACGCATCGCCGACGATGACGTGACAGCTTATAAAAGGCTGCCGCACAACGATTCAAATCATAACCGCCGCAGAAATGGAAGTGTCAACATCGCAGTCACATCTTGGCGATCTCGCCAGCATATGCCGACCTCTGAAAAATGCGTCTAAAACGCTGGCGCACGTCAAATACGGTATGGGTAAGTTTGGTATGCGTGAATAAAACGCTAAAGTACGCTATCATACGTCGTATTAAGTGGAGTACGTCTTGTAATTATAAATGTGTTAAACATTTTATGACGTACTTGCTGTATGACACACGTTCCGCATGCGATGGGAATAAGTTGTACGCACGATATGCGAACGTTGGCATACGTCGACAAAAGTTACTTGTAAGGTGCTCATAAGTCGAAACACTCAAGGTGATGGTTAGCGTCAGTGTTCCAGACTCCCTGTTTTTTTATTTTTTATTTTTTATTTTTCTTCGGTATGACGGTGATGTCGACACTTCGATTTCTAGTGCGGTTATGATTTAAATCGTTGAGCGGCAGCCTTTTAATTATATTATAACCGCACTAGAAGTCGAAGTGTCGACATCACCGTCATACCGAAGAAGAAGAAAAAAAAAACCCCAGGGAGTCTGGAACACTGACGCTAACCATTACCTCGACGTGTTTCGACTTATGAATACCTTACAAGTAACGTGTGTCAACGATCGCGTAACGTGCCTACAACATGTTACTCATAGGTTATAAATAAGTCACGGGTAACCTAAACATTACTTTGACGTGTTTTGACGTATGAGGAACTTTCAAGTAACGTGTTGCGAAGTGTGAACAACGTTCGTGTGGCGTGCTTATAAAACGTTACTCATAGTTTAGAAATAAGTTTCGGGTACGCTAAACATTACCTCGACGTGTTTCGACTTATGAGTAACTTACAAGTAACGTGTGTTGACGTGTGTCAACGATCGCGTAACTTGTGAGTCATACGCTGGCATAAGTCTTAAAATTTCAAGCATGGAAAATTTGAGGACAACCGAAAAGTACAACGTTTAAAGCCAGCGTACTACGACGTATGGCAGTGTTTTTCAGCATGCTCTCAATGTTATCAAAACTTACCCATAACGTATTCGACGTGTACCAGCGTTTTACACAAATTTTCCAAAAATCGGCATAAGCTGGCTAAAACGTCAAGGTGTGACTGGGCCTTAATGCAATTTAATTCCAGGCTACAATGCAGCAAAAGGTGAAAATTTTGAAAGGGGGTGTCGACTTTATTTTGGCTATATATATATATATATATATATATATATATATATATATATATATATATATATATATATATATATATATATAAAGTCGTAGTTCATGAACTGGTCATCATTTGCGTTACAGGGTCAAAATATTCAAATTTTCAGTTTTCTCTGTGTTGATAGACATCACCAAGCTACATGCACTTGTGTGAAATTTTTTTTAGCAAAAACCACTAATTAATGGCAAATATGGTATTTTTAATTCTGAACTTTAATGGATAATGCATTACGAGGAAAACACATTTTCGCGTTTATCTCGAATTCACCTTTTCTGAGTCAATTGAATGTGGATCAGTTATCCTTTGGCCGTTTTGGACAATTCAAGTGCCAAATTAATCCTGAGAATCTGCGAGATACATAACTATGTAAATATATTTACTAGATCTCTTTTAGGAGTTTGGACATATTGGTCAGGGTTTGCTGAATAATAACGAGTTGAATAATCAATTTTGCATCATGCAACAGCAAGTCCCAAGTGTTACTCACCTAAAAAATAACAAAATAGGTTAGATTGAAGCTTATTGATTGAAATAAATTCAGTTTATTCCAAATTTGACTCACCACATCCGCCACCTCCGCCACATCCGCCGCCTCCGCCTGTTTACTCCACCCCTGACTTGTATCACTTATTTGCCTGTTACATAAAAACTATTGCATATTTTTTTATTTCTGTTTTTTCCACATTAAACTAGACAAAATTACCTTTCTTATCATACTAAGATATCTAGATATCTGTGGTTTTTCTGGTCTGTAGTCAAAGTGGAAAGTGGATGTTTTGAAAAACATGTAACAACTCCGCCTATTTAGGGTGACCAGTTCATGAACTTCGACCATATATATATATATATATATATATATATATATATATATATATATATATATATATATATATATATATATATATATATATATATATATATATATATATATATATATATATATATATATAATCTGACTTGGGGTCTGTGGGTGGGACATAAGTGCCACCCATTCTACAGGCCACACCTTTCCCTCCAGCCGTCCAGAAATCGCCGCCATCTTTTTCGCCACACATACCTCATATTGTTTATAGGCCTCTGATGTACATGTGAAGAGTGAACAACGTATTTTCTATCAAGAAATGAAGATACTGTTTTGAGGAAACAGACACATTTTGATTACCACTCAAATGAGGTAATGCATGTTTTTTTCCGCAGCAATTGCAGCAGCCGTCGAATATACACCGCCCAATGAAGGTATGTTAGTTCTCATGAGACAGAGGAAAGAAAATAGTGGTCTTTCATTAAAGAACAAAACTTTTGGTTTTTGCCCGACTTTTCGAAGCTTATAAACAAATTGATGGACATTTAATGCACATTATGTGAAGTAAATAAACATTCACTTGGTCGTGGAATACCTGTGTCCGTAATTCATCAGGAGGCCGCTGGGGAAATTCCTGAGAGATATACTTTCGCACACTCAACATCACCTCTGAGTTTATGTATGTTTGAAAACTAAACAAGGTACATTTTCATAACAACGAAAATAGTCAAGATTAATATTTTATATCTTTAATTAAATTAAAAAAACAGTCCTTTTGCCAGCATTTTGTTTGTACTGTATGCTGTTGAGATATCCAAGGATGTGTTCAGTTCCCAAGCAGCTAGCTAGTGCTTGCCAAGCCAGCTGTTCCTTATCAATGGTTTGGAATGGAATGCTTACTTGACTGCTTAAGCCATTTGGTGAGCGCTCTACAAGAAACTTGAAACTGAACACAAGCAACTACATTTGGTAACTCACTGTAGTGGAATGGGTGGGGTGAGAGGAAGGACCCGGCGTTGCCGGGCAATGCCAGGTACACCTGCAAGTATGTATATGTATGTAATATATATATATATATATATATATATATATATATATATATATATATATATATATATATATATATATATATATATATATATATATATATATATATATATATATATAGATTGTTACGTTTGAGGGGGGGTATGCATTCAAAGGGTAATTAGGATGTTTAATTAGGTATGCCATGCTGTTTGAGTGTACCAGGATCTCGATGTAATAAGTAGCAATTCAGTGGTGATAAGTTGTCTAGTAAATGTCCATTTCTTCAAGGGGGAAATGATAATTGTCACGTAATTAGATAGGGATATGGGATAGGGTAAGTGTGTCTGCGTAAACCCCTTTTAGTATTCTCTGGAGGCTTGCCGTGATGTCACAGGACAGTGCTGCGGATGGCTCCGCCCCGTGATCACGATTGGCGGAAGGCGACGGCGCAGGGCCAATAAAACGGCTCGATTGGAAGTGACGAGGACGGGAGGATAAAAAGGCTCTGTTCGGGGAAA
>NC_140968.1:38557986-38590486 GCF_056783735.1 Eptatretus burgeri
AGCATGCCTCTGCCTGGCAGCAGCCTTGCCGGGTGGAGAGGCGAGAAGCCGTCCGCGGGAGACACCCGCGGCCGCGGAGGTCAGCGAAGACCGACGGTACGATGCTATGGTAAACCCATGCGCAGACCCGAACAAGATGTGTCCCATTCGTGGCCTGCTCTGTGTCCGATAATAAATTACCCCGGCGCTGCGCGTGGGTGCACCGCCATTGAGCATGAGGTCATTTATCAAAAGCGGTGGTGTCCTCGGTGCCAGCCCTGATCTGTGTCAGGAATTGAGGGAAAGGATTGGATATAATTATTAGATGTAGACTTGGATGGAAAAGAGTTGTCTCATCAGTGGAGGGTACACAACTTGGATGGTTGTCTCATCAGTGGAGGGTACAGTTTTGTGTGCTTCAGTGGAGTATTTGTCATTTTCACAGCCATCGGGCCGTCCCAGTTGCCTGGTCCGTGTCAAAGGTGTCGCAGCAGCCAACTGATTTGGTCATCCTGGGCCAGATCACAAATCTGTCCACCACTGTACCGTGCCAAGTGGGATAACCGAGCCAGTAGATGTGCCGCGCTGATTCGGTACCGTACTCCTGATCTCTAATAATGACTGAGCAGGGTCGCTCGGCCCATGGCACAGCTGTGTTATGGGCGCTGATCACTGGTATCCAATTTGTCCTTTAGTGGACGCACACAATTGCAACTGTGACCAGAATCGCCTCAATTTACTTGAACAAGTGTTTTGTATAATTAATTGAGTAATATGGGGTGGGAATGCAATTGAAGCAATGGCCATCAACAATACATACCCCTTCATCCTTACTGTATACATGCCCAAAAATCAGCGAACGAACAGCAGCTCCTTATTCATCTAACTTAATGGGTCCAGTCATTCCACGAGAGATAGACAATAGCGAGGGATGGACGAGACAGAAAATACCCCGGTGGGACACTGCTGAACCTTGATGAGGATGAGCAGGATCGAGCCAATGTCCTTGCTGCAGTCCATCCCTGGCCTGAGAAGAGGATAATGGGCATGGTTGAAGTTTTGTATTTTTAACCAAGCCCATGCCTGCTCCCCAAGGGGACGAAAAAGGGTGGGGGGGGAGGGGAATATACAAACCACAAAAGACAAACAAACAAATTAATTTCATTAATTAAAAACTTTTTTTGCATTTTCTTCCTTGGATCTTGTGTTGATGGGTTGGTGTGGTGTTCACACAGACATGATGGGCTGAATGGCCTCCACCTGTGTTGGATTTCCTTGTTATTCCTTATCATAAAAATTGGAAGAAAAGCATTCGAGTTATGATTTTAAAAAAATATCTGTTTTTTGTTAATTCGGTCACAATCCTAAAAAGTAGGTCAAGGACACTAATTAAATATCAGGTGCACAACTTTAATGCAGGTCCACTATTATGATGCAAGAACATCTTGGAAGGTAAAGAGGTCTGAAATTCCACATTGGCAAAATTGAGCGACAACAAAAAAGACATTATCTTTTTCAGACCACCATTTAACCATGGCCTTAAAGTAAGCGTAAATATGCCTTGATCTTGGCTATTAGTCTCTGAAAATGTGGAAAAATCACATCAGTGGTGCCTAAATGTTACAAGCTGTTCTCCAGATCTGGGTTTCTTTTTGACCTTTACTCACCACAACCAGTCTGTCCAACACTTTACATGGTGATTAAAAATTTTTGTTTTTGATTTTTCAACCAAGTTGTGACCTATCTTGCAAAACGAGATGTGTGTGCATTATACCAATTTTGAAAATATGTGTGATCGGCCATGAATCCATGAATTATTATGCGACATAGCCAAATTTGGTATCAAAACCACTGGATTAATGAGGCCTATGTTGATAATCAATACGTACATACATTATATCCATACTGTCGCTGTGGTTGACAGGAATATACAAAATGCGCCAAATATAGCAAAAATATACCAAAATCTTGTTTTGGTTTCATGGCCGAAAGTGTACAATAGTTTCTAAAACTGTTATGTTCATGATAAATGCTGACGATATTAATATCGAAACGTTCCCAGTTCATTTCCGAACAAAATGACACCAACTCGTTGGGTAAATAATGTAACATCATTTATTAATAAACACAAGAGAATGTTACCCCCATATTTTGTATGGCTGGGAAAGGGTGATCAGGAGAAGGATTGTTTGCCAAATACCAAATCTGGCTATGTTAGTTGACACGTTTTGTGTGCTGGGTAAGACATCCCTGGGTTGGAGGAAGTTTTTCTCAATCATCAATGTTTTTCTAAAACAGCATGTAGCGCATATCATTGATTGTTGCAGCATTCATGTTTGGCAAGCAGACTCGGCAAATGAACTCCTCCACGTGTTTCTCTGTGGCCTCGGAAGGAGATCCACGTCCAATATTGTCCAATAGAGCTGCATGCTTCTGTGATGTCTTCCATGTGGACTTGTTGCCATTCCTACTCAGTTGACTGACAGTGTCACATCCTGTTATGGCATGATATGCAGGGATGTTCCTTCAGAGAGTATGAGTTAACTGGACGCCATGTACAGCAATAAAGCATCGCTGTTGTGCAGTGCCTGTTCTCATCCATATCTCGATTCAGTTCTGCAAAGTGAACCAAGAGCGCAAACGCATCTGTGTCTGCATGAGATGAGACATTTGAACTCTGCTTGACAAGCTTTCTCAGCATGAAGTATAATGTGTGTATCGGCCTCTTCTTGAGTTTATTAAAGAAGATGGACATCCAATCCTTGGGATGATTCAGCAGTATTTTCATCAGCAAGGTCTCCAGATGTGATTAACTCACAATTTTGCAAAGTTTCATTTGCTTTGATCAGAATTTGCACACTCAGAAATTCACTCAGATTCGATTTGTTGTCTGAGATGTCTGAATTGTTTCCAGCTAACAAATAAAGGAACATCTACACCATCAGTTTTACGGCATTTAGATCTGCTTGGATCTGCTCAGTTTGCTCGTGTACCATATTTGATTGACTCTTTCCTATAACTATCAGACAACATCTACCCTTGAGCATCCTTCATGGAAATGATTGAATACTGCATTACTGAATGCATCAGAAAGATCCCCAAATGTCTTTGACCCTGGTGGTTTTCCAATCACTTGTACCACGGCTTGATCATGGATAATGGTGCAAGTTTTAAGTTCTGTTGTTGGAAGGGCCTTGATGCTCACATCTTCCTCTCGGATATTTGCAAGTGCAGCCTCGTTGATGGATTATAGATTTCCAGCTGTGTCTGCTATGGAAGGTAGTACTGGTGGTAGTTCATGAGACAAAAGCTTTTTGAGATGTATCTCACGTCTGGCATCAATGGCCACCAGAAGCTACTGAAAGAGCACTTTGTCCACTTTTGCTGTTTTGCCCCTTTGTGTCAGATCTTTTTTGTTGTCAATGGTGAACATTATTTTGAGACTCACACTTTGTGATTGTTTCACCTTTGTGTGGAACTCCACTTCCCTTATACCTATCTGGGTCTCTCCAAACTCTGATATACATTTTTTTTCACCATGTGTTTGTGCTGTGAGCAAAGCAGTTTTCACGTTTTCAGTGGCAATGTCTCGAGTAGCAAGGTATGTCAAGTCTTGACTGTTTGTAGTAAAGACTGAGAATCATTAAAGTTTATCCACCAGCTTTTGAATATCTTTTCTGTCTCTAATGATCCATGAAGTGCCGATATCTTTGTTGGCAGAAGGTGCGTATTTTGCAACTTCTATGGTTAAGCCGAACGTGACGGACGTCTCATCAGCGAGGATTGTACACGATATGCTGTTATTTTGTTCGGAAATGAACTGGGGAAGTTTTGATGTCAACATTGTCAGCATTTACCATGTATATAGCAAAGTTTTAGAAACTATTGTACACTTTTGGTTATGAAACCAAAACAAAATTTTTCTATATTTTGGCCTTTTTTGTATCTTCCTGTCGACCACAGCTAAAGTATTGCTATTTGTATTGATTATTAACATAAGCTTCATTAATCCAGTGGTTTTGATACCTCATTAATCCAGTTTGCTATGTCGCACTACAATTCATGGATTTATGGCCATTCATGTATATTTTCAAAATCGGTATAATGCGCATGCACCTTATTTTGCAAAATAGGTCACAACTTGGTAAAAAAAAAAAAATCACAACATATAGTCATATAGTGTCACCCAGGTGGGTTGTGATGGGTAAAGTTCAAAGATAGCCCCTGGCCTGGAGGACAGCTTGTAACATTTAAGTACCACTGATGTGATTTTTCGAGCTCTTTTTAAATTATTCTCGTGGACTATATCTCGAGAGGGCAATTTCGTTCCAATCAGACAAACCTTCGTCAAGTTATGATTCAAAAGGTTAAAATGTATATAGTTGGGACATGATCTTAAAAATTAGGTCAAGGTAAAAAAAATTGTCAACCCCATATACTTTCTACCTTTTTTTCCGGTCTATTAACTAACCGTGACCGTGTATTGACCGCACCCGTTTTTCACCCTCAAAAAAATATATATATATATTCTTCTCTTCTCTCTCGTTGCCTTGCTTGTTCTCCCGCGTCATTTGATTGACTCGTCCACGCCAAATCGCCTCCCAGCTTTCCGGTTCCCAAACTCTTCTGCAGACCGGCAGACGGAGAGTTTGAAGACTACGGTGAATGAACGCCTTGACTTCTTGATAGGGAAAACAGGTGATACTTGAATATCGGTGGACTTGCTCTTGATTTGAACAGGCCCTGCACTGTTATTTACAAGAGCTGTACGTTCAAAATAACGTTCATCAATGGTCGTAAAATGGTGTTTTAAGACCCTTTATTATAAAGGGTCGTAAAACATCTTTCTTCAAGATCAAAATGGACACGCCTGTGAAGCGTCGATCATACACCCGTTAAAAGAAGATGAGATTGTCGCGTTTAGAAACTCTTGTAAGAACCAGTATCAGACGTGTCAGAAATTCGGACTTAACACGAGGACTTTGATGTGAATGCTGAAAAATATGGAAATAATTTTTCACCGTGAGAGAGGTTTGAAGAAGATAGTGAGTGGAAGATGGGCCTTTTATTCGGACGTGCAAAACGAACTTGTTGCGGAGTTTCAACAGATATGTGCTTGAGGACTGGAAATGTATTTTGTGGTTGTTTCTGAGGTATGGAAAATTTAAATTGCAATGATGTAAAAACTCACATCCATGCAGCCATTCTGAAGAACATGTATAAGTGCAGGTCATGGCATTTTGAATACGTATATAAAGACTGATTATTTTCTATACCTGTGTATTAACCGCACCGCCGACTTTTAACTTTTTCCCCACCGATAAAAAAGCGTGGTTAATACACTAAAAAAAATGGTTTTCACATTTTTGATGCAAAAATTAATTGTGAAAGTCCCAACGGGCTCCAAGATACACCAAGGAAATTTTGGAAATTGGGAGTGCAGGAAGAAGGAGAACCCCCCTCCCCCCCCCAAATGGTGGTTTAGTACTCCTCGGAGGTTGGAACTCTGAGGTACCAAGTAAAATTGGGGGCACTATTTTTAGAAAAACCCTACAAACCTCCCCTCTATCCTGCAGGGGGAGTCTTAATTACCTCACGCTTCTGCTAATGCAGTACACCATTTAATAAGGGAGATAACTAACCTATCCTTTGCAAAGTGAGCCCTGATAAGTCATTCCTGAAACAATATGTAAATAAACCAGTCAAAGCATACTTTGTGTCTTTATCACGGTTCTCCTCGAAGACAAAAGCCTTCTTGAGGCTGACTTAACAGGATGGCTTCATCTTGTGCACCGTACCCTTCACTTGCTGGCAGTACCGGAAATTCCGGCCATTCCTGGAACATCCGGGCTGACTAAGCAAAGGCTACTAATTGGAGAAATTGACCTTTGGGACTCATTGCAATTTTAATGAAATGGGGTATCGGAGGTGGACGTTGGGAAAAGGGATGTTGTGGATTATTGTCAACTACATTTTGACAGGGCTTTCAAGTAAATCGTGTAATTGGAGCACTTCTGCAAAGTTTGTCACCTTGTAAAAATAAAAAAGTAATATATTTTTTTTCCCGTGAAAGTTGCAAGTCTAATGTGAAAATTTGTGGTGTAAAAAGTCTGCCGATCGTCACCTAAATATGTACTTCTATGAAGGGTATGCAATTACCTAATATATGGATAATGCAGACACGAATAACATTCATTTGGGATTGTGAAGTGTAAGTGACGTGCATCTTTCCTCCAATACCACGTGTTACCAGTGCTGCACGTGCTGAAGACGTGAAGATGCATGTGATGAATCTACTACAACGACACCCAGTCATTTATGGAGACTATACGTGGTCTAAATTTGACAACGAGTTTTTGCAGAAGCACGTGGCCTCTGTTGCTGTTGTGGACACAGAGATGCATTTGGTTGACAGCAAGGTCTGTTTTGCATACTTTAATTTCACAATGCAAGTGTCAGGGTTGGAGGGGGGAGGGTGGGATTTGTGTTGCTCAGGGTCATTTTGGCTGATGGTTGTAGAGGGATCGGTGTCTAGATCAGGTGGGTGACTGGGTTGGAGGGTGTAGGATCCTTTTGGTGTCATCCTCTGGGGGAGGGGGAGGGGTGGTGGTTGGGTGGCCATTGGGATGTGAGTAGGGTTGATATCGGCATCAGTGGGTGGGGTGGATGTCTGGGTTGGAGTGGGGTGGGGTGCAGTGGTGGTCGAGGTTTGAGGGGGTGCATTCGGGGTCATTGGGCAAGGGGTTGGGGTAGGTGGTGGGGTCGGGGAGGAATGGGTATTGAGGTCTGAGGGCGGGATGGGTGTCAGGGTCTGAGGAATGGGTGTTGTAGTAGCAGAGCAAGATACGGTGGATGTTATGGTTGGGTTCAGGGGGGAAGGGGTGGCAAGGGGTGATATGTGTCACGGTCACCTGAGTCGGAGGTGGGTGGGTGTTTGGATGAGGTGTTGGAGTTGCCTGAAGGGGCTGTGGGGTTTCAGAGGAACTTTATTCAGATGGGAGGGGTGGACTCTCGGGGTATCTGGAGTCGGAGCCCTGAGGTGGGGTAAGGCTGCCGCAGTTTGGGTGGGGTTTGGGTGTCGGTTTGCCAGAATTGGAGGAGACGGCTGGGAATGCTGTTGCTGGAGGCTGGGTGGCTTGGTTGTGGTCGGGGGTGGAGGTGGGGGTGCGGGGGTGGCAATGGTGTGATTAGTCGGAAGGGGTGAGGGTGGTGTTTGAGCGCCGTAGACAGAGGGGTGGATTGTGTTTGAGGTTGGTGGGGTATGGTCGTGGTCGCTGGATTTGGAGATGAGGTGAGGTCGGATGGGGGGTGGTAGGTGGTATGGTAGCTGCAGTCAAAAGTTGGGAATATTGGTTAGTGGTTTGGAGGGTCTGGGGGGTGGATTTTTCTGAGTCTGAGAGAGGGGGTGGGAGAGAAATAATTGGTTTTTATCCCCATATCTCTGCTCGACTTGGCAATCCTCATTTTTTTAGCCATATATCTGCCTTCTCCATCAGACCCTGACCCCAAAACCCACCCCACCTCTGATTCAGGTGAACCTCACACATATCACCCCTCACCCATCCACCCTCTGAGCCCAACCATAACACCCACCCCACCTTACTCTGCTACTATCCCACCCCTCCCTCAGATCCCAAAACCCATTCCTCCCTCTACAACCCCGACATCTGCCCAACCCCCCCCTCCATGCTGACTCTGACACACTCCCAGTGTCTATGTCAACCGTCTCCACCCTACCATTACCCATGTGCATTAACTGCAGTATTCTTGACTTAACCAAGCTGTTTCCGAAAGCTTTGATTCGTGTCATTGATAGTTTCTCTTTTTTTCAAAAGAGTTGCTCTTTGTACTCTCCTCATGTTCCATCTGGATAATTTTGCCATTCCATGAACCTTTATGAAAATGCAAATTTACTGGCCTTGCTATGTGCTTGCTTGCAGGCATTGGACTTGTTGAATTCACAGCTTCAGCTGCACGTTTTCCAGCTTTGGGAGGATGGACCCACCACAGAGGAGCTTGAACAGGACAACGAAGCTCTTTCTGCAGCATCACATTGGCTACTTCCTGCAGGTCTCTACTGCAGCCATTCAACTTGATAATTGCATTCGGTAGCTTATGCACAGATCTTGGTAACTGGGATTGTTGTTTAAAGATTCAACAGTTCAAACCATTTTGACCATTCCAAAACATTTTTGAAAACTCCTGATTGAAATGTTTTTTTCAACAAAATTGAATTGCTATTATCGCTGCCACTGAGTGCTTCGTTAAAAAAACTCCACCGCCGAAGGTGGATGGAGGTTATGTTTTCACCCCTGTCTGTTTGTTTGTCTGTCTGTGAACAGGATATCTCAGAAAGTTATAGATGGATTCAGACAAAACTTGGTGGACAGGTTGGGTGTGTGATGAGGACCAATTGATTCAATTTTCGTGAAGATCCGGATATGAGTTTTTAAAATTTTTTATATCTATGTGATTCCTCGGTTATGCCCCGGTTAGAATAGGTGTACCATATCCCTGTGTGTCGTAAGAGGCGACCAGGGTTGCGTCAGGAAGGGCATCCGGCGTAAAAACCCATGCCAAATCATTATGCGGACAACAAAACGAATTTCCATACCGGATCGGTCGAGGCCCGGGTTACCAACGACCGCCACCGGTACCGGTGGTCAGCAGGGTACCAGTGGAAATTGTGCTACTGCTGGGCGAAGGAGGAGAAGGAGACGGGGAAGGCGAGTCCGGAGGCAGTGGGAGAGGGGGAAAGGTAGAAGTGTGCAGGTGAGAGTTGGAACTCTGAATGTTTGGACGATGACTGGCAAAGGGCGAGAGTTGGCTGATGTGATGGAGAGAAGAAAGGTGGACATACTGTGTGTACAAGAGACCAAGTGGATGGGGAGTAAGGCTAGGAGCATTGGAGGTGGTTTCAAACCCATGGTGTGGATGGGAGGAGAAATGGTGACGGGGTAATCCTCAAGGAAGATTATGTCAAGAGGGTATTGGAGGTGAGGAGAGTGTCTGACCGAGTGATGAGTGTGAAGTTGGAAATTGAAGGGGTGATGATGAATGTCATCAGTGCATATGCCCCACATATGGGGTGTGAAATGGAGTATAAAGAAGATTTCTGGAGTGAGTTAGATGAAGTGGTGGAGAGTCTATCCAAGGATGAAAGAGTGGTGATTGGAGCAGATTTCAATGGGCATGTTGGGGAAGGGAATAAAGAGGATGAGGAGGTGATGGGTAGGTACGATCTCAACAAGAGAAATGTGGAAGGGCAAATGGTAGTAGAGTTTGCAAAAAGAATGGAAATGGCAGTGGTAAATACTATTTCAAGAAGAAGGAGGAACACAGGGTGACATACAAGAGTGGAGGAAAGTGCACACAGGTGGATTATATCTTAAGCAGGAGATGCAACCTGAAAGAGATTAGTGACTGTAAGGTGGTAGAAGGGGAGAGTGTAGCTCGACAGCATTGATTGGTGGTCTTTAGGATGACTTTAGAGGTGAGGGCTGAACCAAGGACCAGATGGTGGAAGCTGAAGGAGGAAGACTGTTGCGTGAAATTTAGGGAGGAGGTGAGACAGGCGTTGGATGGTGGTAAAGATGGGTGGGATGATTGGGCAACTACAGCGGAAGTGGTGAGGGAGATAGCGAGGAAGGTACTTGGTGTGACATCTGGACAGAGGAAGGAAGATAAGGAGACTTGGTGGTGGAACGAGGAAGTACAGGAAAGTAAAAGGAAGAAGGGGTTGGCGAAAAGGAAGTGGGATAGTCAGAGAGATGAAGAAAGTAGGTAGGAGTACAAGGAGTGGTGGCGAAAGGCAAAAAGAGAGGTGGAAAAGGCATATGATGAGCTGTATGAGAAGTTGGATACAAAAGAAGGGGAAAAGGATTTATACCGATTGGCAAGACACAGGGACCGAGCTGGGAATGATGTGCTGCAGGTTCGGGTGATAAAGGACGCAAATGGGAATGTGCTGATGAGCGTGGAGAGTGTGTTGAGAAGGTGGATGGAGTACTTTTGAGGAGCTGATGAATGAAGAAAATAAGAGAGAGAGAAGGTTGGAAGAGGTGGAGATAGTGAATCTGGAAGTGGGGTGGATCAGTAAGGATGAAGTGAGGACTGCGATGAAGAAGATGAAAAGTGGAATGGTTGTTGGCCCAGATGGTATACCAGTGGAGGCATGGAAGTGCTTAGGAGAGATGGCAGTGGGGTTGTTCACAAGATTGTTTAATAAAGTCTTGGAAAGTGAGAGGGTGCCGGAGGAGTGGAGATTAAGTGTACTGGTTCCGATTTTCAAGAATAAGGGTGATGTGCAGAGCTGTGGAAATTACAGAGGGATAAAGTTGTTAAGCCACACCATGAAGTTGTGGGAAAGAGTAGTGGAAGTGAGGTTGAGAAGAGAGGTGACTATCTGTGAGCAGCAATATGGGTTTATGCCAGGAAAGAGTACCACTGATGCAATGTTTGCTTTGAGAATGTTGATGGAGAAGTATAGGGAAGGCCAGAAGGAGTTACATTGTGTGTTTGTGGATTTGGAGAAAGCTTATGACAGGGTGCCAAGAGAGGAGTTGTGGCATTGTATGAGGAAGTCGGGAGTGGTGGAGAAGTATGTGAGGATCGTGCAGGATATGTATGAGGACAGTGTGACAGCGGTGAGGTGTGCGGTAGGAATGACGGACCGGTTTAAGGTAAAAGTGGGATTGCACCAAGGATCGACTCTGAGCCCTTTCCTGTTTGCAATGGTGATGGACAGGTTGACGGACGAGATCAGACTGGAGTCTCCATGGACTATGATGTTCGCGGATGACATCATGATCTGTAGGGGGAGTAGGGAGCAGGCTGAGGCGAGCCTCGAGAGGTGGAGGTACGCACTGGAGAGAAGGGGAATGATAGTCAGTCGGAGTAAGACGGAGTACATGTGCGTAAATGAGAGGGAGGGTGGTGGTATGGTGCGGTTGGAAGGAGTTGAGGTGGGGAAGGTGGATGGGTTTAAATACTTGGGATCAACTGTCCAAAGTAACGGAGAGTGTGGGAGAGAAGTGAAAAAGAGAGTGCAGGCAGGATAGAGTGGGTGGAGAAGAGTTGCAGGAGTGATTTGTGACAGAAGGGTAGCTGCAAGAGTGAAGGGGAAAGTATACAAGACGGTAGTGAGACCAGCTATGTTGTATGGTTTGGAGGCGGTGGCACTGACAAAAAGACAGGAAGCGGAGCTGGAGGTGGCAGAGTTAAAGTTGCTGCGATTCTCGTTGGGAGTGACGAGGATGGATAGGATAAGAAATGAGTATATTAGAGGGACAGCGCAGGTAGGACGGTTTGGAGACAAAGTGAGAGAGGCGAGATTGAGATGGTTTGGACATGTGCACAGGAGGGAAGCGGAGTATATCGGGAGAAGGATGTTAAAGATGGAGCCGCCAGGCAGGAGGAGAAGAGGAAGGCCAAAGAAGAGGTTCATGGATACGGTGAGGGCGGACATGCGGGTGGTTGGAGTGTCAATGGAAGATGTGGAGGATAGAGCGAAATGGAGACTGTTGATCCGCTGTGGCGACCCCTAACGGGAGCTCGCCGAAAGAAGAAGAAGAAGAAGAAGAAGATCTATGTGATTCCTTGTCATTGAAATATGGGGCCAAAAACGATATATGTAATGATATTTAAAAAAGTTATGGACAGATTATGACAAAACTTGGTGGATTTGTTGGGTTGGTGACAAGAATAAGCCGCTTCGATTTTAGTTCAGGTCCGAATTCCAATCCGGCTAATTGGTGGGATACAAGACATAAACTGTTCAGCCTAGCTCATGTTTGCGCTCTCCCGAGTGCCGTTCTAGTTTTTTGTTGAAAGAGATAAGTTTTTCTGATAATTTGTTAATTGAATTGCATCAAACAATTTTATTTAGATTTTGTTCAACAGGATTTTAACACACTGGTTTAAACTCGTATTTTGCAGAAAATTATCAGTGGTTTAACAACATGTTTTTTTTTTTTTTTTTCAGTTTTGTTTCAAAAATCAGTGTTGTGTTTTAGCACATTACTGCAATACAATTACAATCATTCAAAATCGTCTCCTTTACTTCCTGACAATTGTTTTCTGTTTCAGCTGAATTCCAGGGCCTGTGGGAAAACTTGGTGTATGATAATGAAATAAAATCTCATGTGAGTTTGGCTTTGGTAGATTGGACCCTAACGTTTGCATATCCAGCAAGAATACAATTCATTCGCTGACTGTTTCCATGATTTTGCTTATCTCTCTCTTCTTTGAGACAAGGGAGAAGAATGATGCCCTCTCCCTCTCTATTATTTGTTTCCCTTGCTCTCCTATTTTGCATGAAAGCTTCTGCAGTACATAACCACAACAATCCTCTTCTCGGATATGAAAGTGGATTCAAACATCATTTCATGGAACAGAGTTGTGCTGCTTCATGGTAAGTATGAAATCTGGTTTGTTAAGCCGCTGTCACACCTTGACGTTTTAGCCAGCGTATGGCAACGTATCAAAATGTATGTAAAACGCTGGCGTACGCTGAACTATTGATGTTTTTTTTAAATTTGGGCGTATAATAACGTGTTGGACGTATGCATAATGTATTAGTAACGTACACAGAACGTTTTAATCACATATAGATAACTTATACCAACGAATGCTGAGCGTGTTGTCAGCGTTCACAACCTATGCCCAACAATAGTCTAACTTATGCATATGCGCGCGGAAGCGTATCGCCGACGATTACGTGGCGTAGGCTATTAATAGGTTGCGGCTCAATGATTCAAATCATAACCGCACTAGACATCGAAGTGTGAAGCCGCTGTCGCACCTTGACGTTTTAGCCAGCGTATGCCGACGTATGAAAAATTTGCCGAACCAAGCTGGCACACGTCAAATACTTTATGGGTAAGTTTTGTATACGTTAAGAGCACGCTGGCATGTCATTGTACGTCGAGAAATTTTCAGCGTGTTGAAAATTTCTCAACGTACTCGACGTATGACACACATTCCGCATACGCTGGCACAAGTTGTAGGCACGCTACGCGATTGTTGACACACGTCGACATACGTTACTTGTATGTTACTCATTCGTGGAAACACGTCAAGGTAATGGTTAGCGTCAGTGTTCCAGACTCCCTGTTTTTTTTTTTTTCCTTCGGTATGACGGTTATGATATTTAAATCATTGAGCGGCAGCCTTTTGATTATATTATATTATGACCGCACTAGAAATCGAAGTGTCAACATGACCGTCATACCGAAGAAAAAAAAAACCAGGGAGTCTGGAACACTGACGCTAACCATTACATTGACGTGTTTCGACTTATGAGTACCTTACAAGTAACGTGTGTCAACGATCGCGTAACGTGCCTACAACACGTTGCCCATAGGTTAGAAATAAGTTTCGGGTATGGTAAACATTACCTCGACGTGTTTCGACTTATGAGTAACTTACAAGTAACATGTGTCGACGTGTATCAATGATCGCGTAACATGCCTACAACTTATGGCCAGCATTATGTGGAACGTGTGAGTCATACGCTGGCATACGTCGGGAAATTTCAAGCATGGAAAATTTGTCGAACAGCTTGGCGAACTACGACGTTTTCCAGCGTTCTCCGACGTATGCCAGCATACTACGACATATGCCAGCGTGCTCTTAACGTATACAAACTTACCCATAACGTATTCGATGTGTGGCGGCGTTTTAGCCCAATTTTGCACACATCAGGCATACGTTGGCTAAATCGTCAAGGTGTGCCAGGGCCTTTACGATGGGTGCATATACATGTAGTTGTGTGGACACTCATAGGAGCAAACAGGAGTAAGATGGGAGAGATATTTAATTCATAAGTGTAAAAGCATAAGTGTTTTTGTTTCTGTGTGAAATAAAAGGAAACGTTTTGTGTTTTAGCAGAATCCAACTTGTCCTGCCATTGTGTATTTGCCTGAGCCTCTATTATCCTCTTACCTTAATTTTAAATCGTTCCCTTTTTTCACCTGTTTGAATGTGCTTTTAACCTCATCCTCTCAAGCATGAACTGGTGCAGGCAAACAGACCACGGGGTGCGCAAAGAGATGCAATGAAAGTTGCCCTGCTCACCGACTAGGAGGGCTGATAACCATCTCAAAGCCAAGCCTGCTCGCTGATGTTTATAAAAGGTGGACACCCGCGTGGATCATATTTCTTCTGCTGCTTCCACTTCGGGCTTTGTGAGTGGATTTGAGTGGCTTGCTTGGGAGGGTTTGCTGCAAGTGGTCTTCAATAGACATCTCAAGAGACGCATCAGCACTGCAAGAATGAAACTAAACCAGAGTGAAGACGAGTTCCATGTCCCCGAAACGATGCCATAAAGGGTGAAGCATGATCTGATGCAAGCCAAGCAGGAGTCCAGACCAGGATGTGGCATGTCTGGCCCGCACGTAGCTCACCACTCCCACCACAACCACTATGCGCAAACTTAGCCCATGGACAGATTTCTTACAGTCTCGTCTTCCTCTATCTGTCTCCCATTTGTGAGTGTGTCGACCTTAAGGTATCGCGTAAGCTCACAGGATTATTTCTGGGTGCCAGGGTTATAGTTTGGAACGGAATTCTCCTTAATTGTAACATTGCTTCTTTGTCCTCCTCACCCCCCTTATTTAATAAACTCTGTTTTCCACAATTGAAGTGTGGTTTGGTGTGCTGTATGGAATTGGGAACGGTAAAGTAAAGGTAAACCACGGTAAAGTCCACCTTTACGGTGTGAGTAAAGTCATGGCCATTGGGAATTGGTGTGGAAACCCGCTCGATTTTAAAACAATTGACCAACATAAAAGGCCTTCAGGCCCCGATCTTATGCTTATGCATTGCCGGAGTTTTTCTCCCATGGAGCGATTAAGTCATATGTCTTGTGAAGATTATATGTCAAGGTTGTAGTGATTTGTTGTCAACAACACAATTAATCACTTGAGTGTTTGCACGTGCACCTGTTATTAAAAAAAAGAGATTGTTTTTCATAGGTTTATTTTAACACTGTTCAAGCCTAGCGTGGGTATATTTCTTATACACTGCCTATGTTTTTCCTGGGAGTGATGGAGTCATATGTTTTGTGAAGATCCTATGTTGGAGGTTTTTGTGATTTGTTGTGAACAACACAAATTTTATTATTATTGTTTACATGTGCTCATGCAGGAATTTTTTAAAGACATTTCATTGATTTTGCCAGGCAACGCCCAGTACTTCAGCTAGTAATAAATAAAACATTTTTTTCTGTTGTATGCTTCTTTTTTTTCTTTTTTAGGTCCTCCTGGCACTGGGAAGACATCACTATGCAAAGCCCTGGCACAGAAACTCAGCATCCGTCTATCAGGAAGGTAAGGGACCATGCAACGTTTGTGAAATGGCCTTTTGCTCTTTAAGAGGGAACCAAAAGTGTGAATTATTTTTTGTTTTCAATACGTAGCTATTGTTACATTCATGGGAGAGGGGGGGTGGGAGTCAGAGATAGAATTCAGGTTGTAGCACCGTTCCATTCATGGTAAGTATTGAGGATCATTACCTTTGCCACCGAAGGTGGAAAGAGGTTATGTTTTCACCCCTGTCTGTTTGTGTGCAGGATATCTGAAAAAGTTGTGGACGGATACGGACGAAATTTGGTTGGCAGGTTAGGTGTGTGACAACAATGAACTGATGAGATTTTGGCGAAGATCCGGATCTCGATTCGGCTAATAGAATTTTTAAATGATTCTTCACCATTGAGATATAGGGCCAAAAACGACATCCATCCATCCATCCATTGGGTGCATACTCTGTGCAGAGCGTTGGTGCTGCCGAAGCAGTCTCCTTGGCTATTGGGCACAATCCTGGATGGGTCACCACTCCGACGCAGGATACAAGCAAGCTGGTACTCATTTTGCCAACCTCAGAAGGATGGCAGGCTGAGTCAACCCTACCTGTTATTAATTCAATGGAAAAGTGGGATTTGAACTCAGGCCCCTAGGATCCCAAGCCCACCACCCTAACCATTAAGCCAACACCAGGCATAAAAACGATATGTAGAACGACATCTCAAAAAGTGATGGACAGATTTGGCTGAAACTTGGTGGACACGTTTGTTTTGTGATGAGGAAGAGATTATTCAATTTTTTTGAAGATCCAAATACGGATCCTGATAATTTTTGGAGAGAGAGAGAGAGAGAGAGAGAGAGGAGAGAGAGAGAGAGAGAGAGAGAGAGAGAGAGAAAGAGAGAGAGAAAGAGAGAAAGAAAGAGAGAGAGAGAGAGAGAGAGAGAGAGAGAGAGAGAGAGAGAGAGAGAGAGAGAGAGAGAGAGAGAGAGAGAGAGAGAGAGAGAGATATATATATATATATATATATATATATATATATATATATATAGAGATATAGAGATATATATATGAAAAAAAAAAAAAAAAACAATATATAGCACAAGACATCAAAAAGTTGAAGATGGATTTCGATTAAACTTGGTGTACAGGTTGAGTGTGTGACAAGGACAAATCGATTCGATTTTGGTGAAGATCCGAATCCAGATCTGGATACGAGAATTATTTAATTACGTTTGCCACTGAAAGTGGAAGGAGGTTATGTTTTCACCCCTGTCTGTTTGTTTGTCTCTTTGTGTGGAGGATATCTCAAAAAGTTTTGGACGGATTCGGATGAAACTTGGTGGGCAGGTTGTGTGTATGACACGGACAAACTGATTAGATTTTGGTGAAGATCTGGGAATAGATCTGGATACAAGAATTTTTTTCGTGATTCTTCTCCATTGCGAAATAGGGCCAAAAACGATTATTAGCACGATCTCTCAGAATTTGTGGACAGATTTGGACGAAACTTGGTGGGTTGGGTGTGTGACAAGGAAAAATTGATTCAATTTTGGTGAAGATCCGAATCCGGATTTGCATCCCATCATTTTTTAAAGTGATTCTTCACCATTATGCCTGGTGTTGGCTTAATGGTTAGAGTGGTGGGCTTGGGATCCTGGGGTCCGAAGTTCAAATCCCACTCAGCTGTTGAATTAATACCAGGTGGGCTGACTCGGCCTGTCATCCTTCCGAGGTCGGCAAAATGAGTGCCAGCATGCTGGTATACTGCGTCGGAGTGGCGACAGGATTGTGCCAAATAGCCAAGGAGACTGCTTAAGCAGCACCAACGCTCTGTGCAGAGTATGGTGCCAAACTCCTCTCCTCCTCCTTCACCATTGAGAGATCGGGCTTATGTGTGTATATATGTATATGTGCACGACATCTCAAAAAGTTATGGACGGATTTGGATGAAACTTAGTGGACAGGTTGGGTGTGTGACAAGGACGAATTGATTCTATTTTGGTGAAGATCTGGATCTGGATCTGGATACGAGACTTATTTAATTTTTTAAGTGATTCTTCACCATTGAGAAATTGGGCCAAAAACGATGTATAGCATTAATTTTCAAAAATGTATTTGGCCCGATATGTTCTCGTGGATCAGGTATTGTGTGGCGGAGGTATGTGCTCAACTGAGTGCCCTTCTAGTTTTCAGTATGTATTAATGTTTGGAGTGAAGTTGTCTTTTGTGCCAGCACTGGGGGGACAGTGCTGTTTAATTTTACTGGTTAGAGAGGGTGAGGACATCTTCACAAGGAATATTTTACAAAACTGTCTCTCACTGAAATGCTTGGTCCATCAACCTTCTTCCCGTACCGACAGCACCACCTTTTTCCATGCCTTCAACAAAATTCCTTTCACCCATCCCATTATCTTTGGTTCCGTATGTCCAATTTGGAATCTTGAGAAGTCCAGTTTGCAGAGGTTGTCCACCTAAGACAATCAAATCCCTTTCACATCCTTTTACAGTGTCAAACCCTTGACATTAACCTTCCCCACATCTGCAAGTCCCCGTCCTTCCAACCACACCCGTTCTATGCGTTCCCCAAATCAGCATCCTCCACTTCACGTCCCTTCTTTCTGCATCCTCCCTCACCCCACCCCTTAAAGCTTTATGTCCAATCTTTCAGCCTTTCTACGCAGCCCACTCCCTCAAGGCTTCTCCTCACCTCGTCTCCTCAAAGCTTCGGGTGAGGGGAAACTTTGCGAGAGAGTGAGGGGAAGTGAGGACCCTGTCCCCTTAAAGCTTCCTCTCACCCTGTCCGCTCAAAGCTCCCTCTCACACTGTCCGCTCAAACCTTCCTCTCACCCTGTCCGCTCAAAGCTTCCTCTCACCCTGTCCGCTCAAAGCTTCCTCTCACCCTGTCCCCTCAAAGCTTCCTCTCACCCTGTCCCCTCAAAGCTTCCTCTCACCCTGTCCCCTCAAAGCTTCCTCTCACCCTGTCCCCTCAAAGCTTCCTCTCACCCTGTCCCCTCAAAGCTTCCTCTCACCCTGTCCCCTCAAAGCTTCCTCTCACCCTGTCCCCTCAAAGCTTACTCTCACCCTGTCCCCTCAAAGCTTCCTCTCACCCTGTCCCCTCAAAGCTTCCTCTCACCCTGTCCCCTCAAAGCTTCCTCTCACCCTGTCCCCTCAAAGCTTCCTCTCACCCTGTCCCCTCAAAGCTTCCTCTCACCCTGTCCCCTCAAAGCTTCCTCTCACCCTGTCCCCTCAAAGCTTCCTCTCACCCTGTCCCCTCAAAGCTTCCTCTCACCCTGTCCCCTCAAA
The DNA here is from genome assembly GCF_056783735.1 of Eptatretus burgeri. Classification (NCBI taxonomy): domain Eukaryota; kingdom Metazoa; phylum Chordata; class Myxini; order Myxiniformes; family Myxinidae; genus Eptatretus; species Eptatretus burgeri. The sequence continues at coordinate 38,576,572 of NC_140968.1, forward strand.
GCTTCCTCTCACCCTGTCCCCTCAAAGCTTCCTCTCACCCTGTCCCCTCAAAGCTCCCTCTCACGCTGTCCCCTCAAAGCTTCCTCTCACCCTGTCCCCTCAAAGCTTCCTCTCACCCTGTCCCCTCAAAGCTTCCTCTCACCCTGTCCCCTCAAAGCTTCCTCTCACCCGGTCCCCTCAAAGCTTCCTCTCACCCGGTCCCCTCAAAGCTTCCTCTCACCCGGTCCCCTCAAAGCTTCCTCTCACCCGGTCCCCTCAAAGCTTCCTCTCACCCGGTCCCCTCAAAGCTTCCTCTCACCCGGTCCCCTCAAAGCTTCCTCTCACCCGGTCCCCTCAAAGCTTCCTCTCACCCGGTCCCCTCAAAGCTTCCTCTCACCCGGTCCCCTCAAAGCTTCCTCTCACCCGGACCCCTCAAAGCTTCCTCTCACCCTGTCTCCTCAAAGCTTCCTCTCACCCTGTCCCCTCAAAGCTTCCTCTCACCCTGTCCCCTCAAAGCTTCCTCTCACCCTGTCCCCTCGAAGCTTCCTCTCACCCTGTCCCCTCGAAGCTTCCTCTCACCCTGTCCCCTCGAAGCTTCCTCTCACCCTGTCCCCTCGAAGCTTCCTCTCACCCTGTCCCCTCGAAGCTTCCTCTCACCCTGTCCCCTCGAAGCTTCCTCTCACCCTGTCCCCTCGAAGCTTCCTCTCACCCTGTCCCCTCGAAGCTTCCTCTCACCCTGTCCCCTCGAAGCTTCCTCTCACCCTGTCGGGTCGAAGCTTCCGGTCACCCTGTCCCCTCGAAGCATCCTCTCACCCTGTCCCCTCGAAGCTTCCTCTCAGCCTGTGCCCACGAAGCGTCCTCTCAGCCTGTCCCCTCGGCTTCCTCTCACCCTGTCCCTCGAGCTTCCTCTCACCCTGTCCCCTCGAAGCTTCCTCTCACCCTGTCCCCTCGGCTTCCTCTCACCCTGTCCCCTCGAAGCATCCTCTCACCCTGTCCCCTCGAAGCTTCCTCTCACCCTGTCCCCTCGGCTTCCTCTCACCCTGTCCCCTCGGCTTCCTCTCACCCTGTCCCCTCAGGCTTCCTCTCACCCTGTCCCCTCAAAGCTTCCTCTCACCCTGTCCCCTCAAAGCTTCCTCTCACCCTGTCCCCTCAAAGCTTCCTCTCACCCTGTCCCCTCAAAGCTTCCTCTCACCCTGTCCCCTCAAAGCTTCCTCTCACCCTGTCCCCTCACAGCTTCCTCTCACCCTGTCCCCTCAAAGCTTCCTCTCACCCTGTCCCCTCAAAGCTTCCTCTCACCCTGTCCCCTCAAAGCTTCCTCTCACCCTGTCCCCTCAAAGCTTCCTCTCAACCTGTCCCCTCAAAGCTTCCTCTCACCCTGTCCCCTCAAAGCTTCCTCTCACCCTGTCCCCTCAAAGCTTCCTCTCACCCTGTCCCCTCAAAGCTTCCTCTCACCCTGTCCCCTCAAAGCTTCCTCTCACCCTGTCCCCTCAAAGCTTCCTCTCACCCTGTCCCCTCAAAGCTTCCTCTCACCCTGTCCCCTCAAAGCTTCCTCTCACCCTGTCCCCTCAAAGCTTCCTCTCACCCTGTCCCCTCAAAGCTTCCTCTCACCCTGTCCCCTCAAAGCTTCATTCTCCATCCCAGCCTCCCCCCTACCCTACCTCCCCACGTCCATAATTGTGTGGACCTGAAACTTCCGAGGCCTCCACACTAACCTGACAGATCTCTCCCTTCAGGTCACTGCTGATAAACTGGACATCATATGTTGAACAGAATCCTTCCTCCCATCGGACAACCCTGACCCTGTCATGTCTCTCCCTGGCGATTGTCTCCTCCAATTTGATAGGTCCGAACTTCGCCTTACCGGCGAAGTGCACTTTACATCAATAACTAAATTTCTCATTGTCCGTGTATAATCTTGCACCTCCCAACCCCAGAAGTACCTTTGGTTGCGATGTCTTTTCTGCTTCCACCTCTTGTTTGTCTGTGTCTTGTTCCATCTTCTAAAATCTAAATAGTGACAACTCCATCTCCATCTACACACATATATATATATATATATATATATATATATATATATATATATATATATATATATATATATATATATATATATATATATATATATATATATATATATATATATATATATATCTGTCTCTGTCTCTGTCTCCCTCTCCCCCTGCTGACTGTTGGTTCATCATGTGAACTATCATGGCGGCTGCTCACTTCGCGTCATGAGTGCCCGTCCTCCATTGTGCCAGTTTGTGTTTCCCCTTTCCCCATTTCATCCCTCTGTGCTCGTGTTTTTTTTTGTTTGTGAGTTTTTCCCGTGTTTCCCTTCTGTGTGGAGAAGAGAGAGAGCTCGTCGCGGCACTAGTCAGGGTATCGCCTGTTTTTGGGCGGTGCCCTGTTCGTCCATTAATTATTTAAAAGCCTTTCACTTTAAACCTGCTTTATTTTGGTTTTTATTTCGCTTGCCTTTCCTTATTTTGTTTTGTTAGTGCCCTCTTTCCCAAATTTCGGGAAAGTAGGAGTGTATTGTTAACTTCCTCTTCCTCAGTGAGGAAGACGACGAGCGTCGGGTCTTTGTTGTAACATGGCGGCGGCTCGCTCGCAGCACGATGCTGCTTTTGAGGGACTTACTCGTAAAAACGCTCTAATTTGTGTCCCCCCCCCCCGACGGGGTTCTTTCTGAGGAGATTGTTTTGGCCGTTGGAGACGTTATCGGCATTGTGCTTGTTCGTGCTGCGTCACGCATGAATCAGAAGGTCGTGGTGTTCGTCTCCGATGTTCGTCTTGTTCACGATGTCGTGAGTTCCGGGTTAACCACACACAGTGGTCACTTTGTTATGGCCTCCCCGATGGATGTCCCGGCAATGAAAATAATCGTCTCTCACGTGCCTCCTTTCGTGTCGAATCAACAACTTGCCTCTGTTTTGTCTCATTACGGGAAAATTGTGTCAAAGATCTCGATGACCCCCTCGGGTGCCGCCATGACGAGGCAAAGCACGTGATGAGCTTTCGGCGGCAAGTTTACATAGTGCTGCCAGACCGTGGGGACGACACGAGTTTAAACGTTTCTTTTAAGATTAAAATTGATAATTATGATTACCAAGTGTATGCTTCATCAGCGACTTTAACATGTTTTCTTTGTGGAGCCTGTGGCCGTTTAAAAAGATTTTGTCTGAAAGCTTCTTGTTCGAAGTGTAGGGAATCGGGACATGTTGATATTGATTGTGAAACGGTTAGCGACCCACAACCTCGTCTGGTGGAGGAGGTGATGCCCAGTGAACCCAACGTTCCCGCTCATACTGTTCCCTTACATAGTGAGGACGGTAAGGATGATTTTATTACCGTGTCAAAAAAAAACGTAGAGCGTCTGCTCCTCGTGACCCCACTTGCTCTCCCAAGGTAGTCGTGCTGGATACGGTTGTTCCGGTAACTGAGGAACCTCATCGGAATGAAAAAAGGATGAAATGGTTTCCGATAACGAGAATGTATTTCAAAGTGTACAGTGTGGTCCGGTTCCTTCAGATAGCGGTGAAGTGTCTCTTGGTGTTACTGAACCGTGTGTAGAATGTCGGGAGGTATCAGCGTTCGGTTATCCTGAGACGGACCGAAATAGTGTTGCAGCTCCATGCGATGTTGCCACCTCAACAAATGATCAACATACAGTTTGTGAGGCCTCAGTAGAGGTGCCCGATGTAGTTATACAAGATGGTGGATTAGAAGCCCCATCTCATGTTGATGAAAGTGTTAAACAGGACTCACAAAGTACCACCGTGCATCACTCGGTACCCCTCTTAGACGTGTTTGTAAAGGTCCAGGGTGATACTTACGAACCTAGTGGAAGGTTATCTGGGCTGCCTGCTTCAGATGATGACATGGAGGTGACTGATTTGTCACAGTCATCATCTGATCATTTACAGATATCTCCACAGGTTATTGTATCCTTTCTGAATGAGACGTTTAGGCTGCGGAATGTCATCATTCATCAACACTTTCCTGACTTGCTTTCCTTCATGCAGACTGCAAAGTGCATAATTAGGAATTCTAAAGATTTTGAAATAACTAAACCACAAATTCACAGATTGAGGAAGTTTATTACAAAATCAGGTTTAGAATGTTCTCAACACCTGCCAAACCCACTGATACGGGATGAAAAAGAAGGAAGTGCTTTTTGGCACCTTAAACATGAATGTGGGTGGTGCTAACCATTTGCGTCGGATCCAAGTTAAAAACTTGTTTCTTCAGAAACATGTGGATGTCTGTTTGTTGCAAGAAACGCACATACCGGACACCTCACAGTCTGACTGGCTCTGCCTTAACAAGGGGTTTTGTTTCTTCAGTAATTAGTCTTCTGTCTCAGCGGGTGTTACCTTTATGCTTCGTCCAGGGTTTGTTCCTGACTCATATAGTTTCCTTGAAATAGTTAAAGGACACTTGGCATCATTAGAGTTCGTGTATCAAGGATTTCACCTCACCTTACATAATGTCTATGCTCCAAGTGAGAGCGGGGCTCGTAAAGATTTTTTTACACATCTGGCTAATTACTTCCATACTTTAGTCTTTGATCACTGTATTTGTATCGGAGATTTCAATTGCACGTTTGAACCTAATTTAGATAGGAATACACCAGAACCACATCCTGAATCTCATAAACACATATCTTGTTGTTTTTCATCACTTGGTCTACTCGATGCTTGGCGCATGCAGCACCGTACAGCATCTCAGCATACATGGTGCCGGTGTGCTAATGGGCTGATAACACTTGCAAGGCTGGATAGATGGTACTCTACTTTTAGAAATGTCCTCATGTCTTGTAACATCTTTCCTTCCATTTTCTCTGATCATCACTTGGTAGTGCTTGGTTTATCCTCTTCTCAGTTACCGCAAAAAAGTGCGTATTGGACCTTCAATTGTTGGAGGATTGTTTTTTTACTGACGCTTTTTGGAGGTTTTGGGAAAAAACTTATCCAAAGTAAACCTTCCTATGCTTCTATCCAGTTATGGTGGGACAATGCGAAAGCTCAAATTCGTGTTTTCTGTCAATGTTATCAGGCCTTTTCCATGAGCAAGAATAAAATTGCTGTTTCACTCTTGGAAACTGAGATTTTGCAGTTGGAAGAAGACTTTGCTAAAGCTCAAAATGACAGAAAGCTTCGGCTATTATTAGAAAAAAGAGCTTATCTCAGAGAATTAATTCATGAAAAAGTCATGGGGGTGTCAATTCGACTCAGAATCCAAAATGTGAAGTTTTCTGACACCCCAAATAAAAGGTTTTTCCAGTTAGAAGGGGCTAAGAAATCCCAAAGGCAGATTTTCTCCTTGTTGGATGATCAAGGCACTATTATACAAAATGAAAGTGATGTTCGAAGACTTGTGAAAAATTATTTTTCTGATTTATTTGCGAAGGAATCTGTTTAAAGATTGTGTTGATGAGATGACAAATCATGTTCCTTCTTTGAGTTGTGGACAGCGTCAAGCTCTTGAAAAGCCGCTTACCCTGGAAGAACTCAGCATGGCTCTGAACAGCTTTGAACGTGGAAAAGCCCCTGGAATCGACGGACTTCCATTGAAATTTTTTTCAGTATTTTGGGACATCTTAGGTCCAGAAGTACTGTTGGTTCTGCAAGAAAGTTTACTTTCTGGCATACTGCCTCTCAGCTGTTGAAGAGCAGTGGTTTGTCTTCTCCCAAAAAGTGACGATCTCCGTCAAATCAAGAACTGGCGCCTCATCTCATTATTATGTTCTGACTCCAAACTCTTTTCCAAATTGTTGGCCGATCGGCTAAAAGTTGTCGTCGGGACTCTCGTTCATCATGACCAGAGCTACTGTGTTCCAGGGAGATCAATCTCTGATAACATCTTTTTAGTTAGAGATTTGATTGATTGTGGTCTTAAGGAGGAAGGGGGGGGGGTTGGTTTGATTTTCCTTGATGTCAAAAAGGCTTTTGATAGCATTGATCACTTTTATATGTTTCATGTGTTGCAAAAGTTTGGTCTGGGTGAAAGGTTCATTAGTTTTGTTGTTGTTATACAACAATATATCCAGTTTGTGTAAGGTAAATGATGGTCTCTGCTCTCCCATTCAGGTTCAGAGGGGTGTTCGGCAAGGCTGCCCATTGTCAGGTTTACTGTTTAGCCTTTCTCTTGAGCCATTACTAATCAATCTTAGGAACTCTCTTTCTGGCTTTGTACCGTCACCAGAAGAACACCCTATCGTTGTGTCTGCATATGCTGATGATGTCTGTATAGTATTAAAAATGATCAGGATCTAACCACTCTTCTTGGATCTTTACATAAGTTTCATCTTGCTTCACATTTGCAGTGTAATTGGCAAAAGAGTCAGGCTCTGTGGGTGTCCTCAGCTCAATGTACATCCGGTGGGCTTCCCTTAGTGCCACCTCAGTCTCTTCCGAAAGTTCTCAGGTGGACGAGAGAGGGGGTGAAATACTTAGGTGTTTATCTTGGCCCTCACCAGTACTCCCTTATTAACTGGGAAGGAGTGGTAGATCACGTAACCAAACGTCTCAACAAATGGAAAAGGTTCCTTCCGCAAATGTCTTTCAGAGGTCGTATACTACTGTAATTATTAATACTTTAGCTACCTCTGTCTTGTGGCACAAATTCATCTGTTTACAGCCACCAGACAGCTTGCTTAAAGAGACTCAACAGATACTGGTTAATTTTTTCTGGAATGGTTATCATTGGTTGCGGTCAGATTTACTCTGTCGCCTCTTGTCTGATGGCCAAGGGCTCATTGACGTAAAGTGTCGTCTGATGGACTTTCGGCTGAAGTCGATACAATGAGCGATCAATGTGGAAAAACTGCCCTGGCGCCCCGTAGCACAACAAATATTGAGACAAGCTGGATTGCTCGGCTACGGGCTTGAGTTATTCCTAATTGAGTCAAAAAATATTGACACGTCTCTCCTTCCTCTGTTCTACCAGAGTCTGTTGAATGCTTGGCAAGCAGTAGTGGTGACCTGCCAGAAGGATTTGTATGACATCAAAATGTTTGTAGGAGAACCTCTATTCCTCAACCCACTCTTTCCCAATGTTCCCAAAAGCCATTGCTTTTTACAAAACTTCATTTCAGCTGGTATCAAAAATGTTTGGCATCTTCGTGACAAATCCAATTGTTGCTGGAAGTCTGTTAAAGAAATTGCTGAAATCACTGGCACCAGGTTGTTAAGAGCTGTCGGTAAAGTACTTGTAGATGTCATCCGTACATCCTTTAAACTTGGGTTGCAGTGAAGTACGGAGGTCCAATGGACACCTCATAAGCCTTCACTTCCGAGCTTACTTGTCCAATTCTCTGGGGTTACTCAATCTCCAGTCAGTATTGCTTCCTGTTTATTTAGTAATCTTGACAGTAAATCAATTTATCGTTTTTGTCTTTCTGTTATTATTATAAATACCTCTGCAGTAGGAGTACTGAGATGGAAAACGCTTTTGCCGTATGCCACCCCTTCTGAACCTGCATGCGAATAGATGTATTGCACACCAATAACAAAAAGATCAGGTGACTTGCAATGGAGACTAGCTCAACTGCCACTGCCAACAAACACCTTTGTCAACCAAATTGATGTTGCTGTATCAGTGCTTTGTCCCTTTTGTAACATCACTGAAGATTTGTCCCATGGATATATTGATTGTGTACGATTGTGCCCCCTTTTTCTTTTATTGAACAATATATTTAATTGGGTAAATGTCCCCTTTTCACTCCGGTTTTTTATTTTTGGCCTCAGAGTCAATTCCGGTACTGAAAAGTTGTTAATGTTTTTGAACTATGTTCTGTCAGAGGCAAAATTAGCGATCTACCTGTCGAGGAAAGCCAAAGTGAAAGGCAAACATTTTGAGCAATGTAACGTGATTTTGCATTTCCAATCCCTGTTTTCAACTTGTTTGAAACAAGAATTTAATTATTACAGAAATAATGAAAATATTAATACCTTTGTTGAAACTTGGTGTGTTGGTAAGATGTGCAAGGTAAATGAAAATGTATTAGAAATCTATGTGTAGTGTTTTTCTTTTCTTTTCTCCTGTCTCTCTGTCTCTCTGTCTCTCTGTCTCTCTGTCTGTCTCTCTCTCTCTCTGTGTCTCTCTCTGTCTGTCTCTCTCTGTCTGTCTCTCTCTGTCTGTCTGTCTCTCTCTGTCTGTCTGTCTCTCTCTGTCTGTCTGTCTGTCTCTGTCTGTCTGTCTCTGTCTGTCTGTCTCTCTCTCTCTCTCTCATAACATGGACCAACTTTTCAACACTCATCCCAACTCTTTCTTCCTTATATGTGGTGATTTCAATTGCCACCATGCAAATTGGCTGGGTGTTGGTCCTTCTCTCACCAGCCATGGCACTTCAGCAAAGCACTTCTGTGACTCCATGGGACTGACGCCATCTGTGAATTTTCAGACCTGGATTTCTCCCAAAGGTAAATCCTCCCTTCTGGACTTGGTGATGACAAGCATTCCTGCAAATGTCTCCTACTCTTTCTCTGCTCCAATTGGTTCATCTGATCATATGCTGATGAATGTCAATATCTCTCTGGCTATTCTCAGAGAGTCACTTCAGTGTCAGCACATCTGCCAGTTCACTCGGCAAGATTGGCAGGGACTGCAAGCTGCAATCTCACTTCAGGATTGGTCTTCTATATCTATTGCCCCTAATATTAACTTAGCCTGCGAATTCTTTGACAGAAACCTGCTGTCCCTTTGGCAGAGATCCATCTCATCTAATCTTCAGTTATCCTACCCTTCTTTCCTGCCCATGGTACATTGAATCCTCTGGTGAGGCAGATGCTCTGAAACAACTTGCCTTCCCTTCATGGAAAACAAACCCGACTGAAAGCAATCTCAGATCATTCCACAAAACCTGCAACACTTGTGTGTCCACTCTAAGGAGAAATAGAAAACAACATCTGTCCAACCTCAAGATTGAACGTCCAACCTCAAGCTCAGGCAGACCCTTCTCTTTTGAACCAACGTGACTCTTTAGGTCATCTCTACCGAGATGACCTAATAAAGCCGGACGAAATGTCCGTCCGTACGTCCGTCCGTCAACAATTTTTCTTTCCGATCTTGATGAAACTTAGTATGTGGGTAGAGGTCGATGAGTGTTGCACAACGATATAACGTTTGTCCGGGTTCAAGGTCAGGGTCAAGGTCACGAGGTCACGTAAGTTATAAAAATCGCCATTTTCAAAACCTATCTCGTCTGCCATTCTACAAGATATTCGGCAACTGTTTATTGATTATGATAGTAAAAAATATTATCTTGTATCTAACCGGACAGATTTTTGAATTTCCTTCCCGTTTGATCATCACGTGATCTGGAAGATGGCCAAAAACGCCGATGCGATTCGCAAAGAAGGAAGGAAGGAGAAATGAAATATAAATATAAAACACATTTTTAGCCTTTTATATTTATACATTTTCCGCCGAAGGTGCAAAAGTTTCAAAACCCGAAATGTAAACGTCGGCATTTATTTTCAAAATATAATTTCGTGCGCACACGCCAAAATACCGAGTCATCTTTAACCAAACTGCGCAGTTCGAGCTGCGCAGTAGTCTTCGGTCATAACTGAACATTGAGAACTTGTGGTATTATGGAGATGACCGTCACCCCCACACGGGGGTAATTTTTTTCAATTAATTTCACCAACATTCGTGGTCTTTCTTCGAATCTTTCCACTGTCGAACATCATCGAGCAAGCTCCTCTCCTAATACTATTTTGCTTCTATCAGAGACCCAATTATCACAAGATGTTCTTGTTAATTCTTATAACATCTCGAACGACAACCTTCACTCACGATTCCGCTTCAAAGGAGTAGTCTGTGTTTACTTCAACATCAACATGCCTGCCGTACGCCTTGTGGACCTCGAATCTCCAAACTTTGATGTCTCCCGGCCATCACTATCTTTCTCTGTTTCACTTACTGCTCTCCCAATTCTACAAACTTCATAGCTTTCTTTAACTATCTTAACTCTTGCCATGAGGCCATGACATCCGTACACCCTCAAGTAGAATTTCTCTATCTCGGATACTTCACTGTATACCATAGGGATTGGCTGAAATCTTCCCACACGGATGTTGGGGGAGTGGAAGCTCTTGCATTTTCCATTCTTAATGATTTGGAACAAATCATCACTCAACCTACCCATATCGTCATGACCACACTACCAATACTTTGGATTTATTCTTCACTTCCAATCCCTTGCATTACAACAACACAATTTCACCTCCAATTAGTTCTTATGACCACAATCTTGTGAGCACCACTTTATTAACCACCACTTCTCCTCTTACTGCTTCGCCAAAACACCAGTATTGGCATTTCAATAATGCTGACTGGACTGGTTGGTGAAACTTCTTTTCTGACTTTCCATGGAAAGACTACTGCCTCTCCTTGGGCAATGCCTCTATCTCTGCTGAACATATAGCTGAGGTTATTGTTGCAGGAATGAAGGCTTTTATCCCCTTCTCTTTCAAATCTATCTCTTACCAATTCTTGGTTCAAAAATTCCTGCTCTGTGGCCATTCGTGCAAGGGAGGCCACATATCGGACATGGAAAACCTCTTCTTCCTCTGACTCGCATTCAGCTTTCATATTCGCCAGAAATCATCGCAAACATGTTATTTGTGAGGCGAAGCATTCCTCTATCCAAAAGAAATGTGACAACCTCTCAACTTCTTCCACTAATAGATCTTTCTGGTCCTGAGCTAAAAGTATCTCCAACAACTTCTGTCGCTCTACCTTTCCTTCGCTTTTCCATTTTGATGATACTATCGCTGTCTCTCCGACTGATAAAGCAACTCTTTTTGGTTCTCTTTTTTTCCTCTAACTCCACACTGGATGACTATAACATTCCATCTCCCTCTGATGCTCCCCTCACCAATCCCATGTCCCTCCCTATAATCTCTGTTCCTGCAGTCAAAAAAAATACTCCTCTCTCTGGACATAAAGGCCCTGTCACACCTTGACGATTTAGCCAGCGTATGCCGACGTATGAAAAATTTGTCTAAAATGCTGGCACACCTCGAATACGTTATGGGTAAGTTTTGTATCCGTTAAGAGCACGCTGGCATATGTCGTAGTAAGCCGAGCTCCTCAACAAATTTTAACATGCTTGAAAATTTTAGACGTATGCCAGTGTATGACTCACACGTTCTGCATACGCTGGCCATAAGTTGTAGGCACGTTACGCGATTGTTGACACACGTCGACAAACGTTACTTGTAAGTTACTCATCGTTCGAAACGCGTCGAGGTAATGTTTAGCATACCTGAAACTTATTTCTAACCTACGAGTAACATGTTGTAGGCACGTTACGCGATCGTTGACACACGTTACTTGTAAGTTACTCATAAGTCGAAACACGTCGAGGTAATGTTTAGCGTCAGTGTTCCAGACTCCCTGTTTTTTTTTTTCTTTTTTTTTTTCTTCGGTATGACGGTGATGTTGACACTTCGATTTCTAGTGCGGTTATAATATAATATAATTAATAGGCTGCCACTCAACGATTTAAATCATAACGCTAAACATTACCTCGACGTGCTTCGACTTATGAGTAACTTACAAGTAACGTGTGTTGACGTGTGTCAACGATCGCGTAATGTGCCTACAACTTATGGCCAGCGTATGCGGAACGTGTGTCATACGCTGGCATACGTCGAAAAATTTTCAAGCATGTTAAAATTTGTTAAAAAAAGAAGAGAAGACATGACAAAGGGTTGTGTTTAAAAGATGGTGCAGATAGTTGAGTGTGAGAAGCATTACAGAATATGCACAAGTTAAAAGAAGAAGAGCACTACATTCTTTTTTTTACAGCTCTGTTGAAGGTAGAGTATATCTGTGGAGCATGGAGCTGTTTTTGTTCATATACAGTCTTAGAAACATTGTTTCTAAGTAATGGAAAAGAAACGGTAAACTAGGTGTCAGAGCATGGTTTATGCACATACAAATCGAGAATAAAGAGCAACAGGTACGTTGAAGTTTACATAAAACTCTGTAAGTACAACTTCTGTCAGATGTAAGTCACAATTTAAGGTAAACATATTTTGAGGTTTGATTAGAGCACAAACTATGCATGCACTCAAGGAAGAACCAGAAGTCAAGCTGATTGATCTCTGACCATCAGTTGGACTCCTACCCAGTAACTCAATTCTGGCCATACTGTTGCTCCCTGCTCAACAATGGATGGAGGCCCAAAGTCTTAATTGGTGAAAATCGTCTACCTGGACATCTTGGGTATTCGACACAGTCTGTCATCTTGCTCTGCTTGCCAAACTTACTGCTTGTGGCATACAAGGCTGCTTTTATACCTGGCTTTCTGACTTCCACCATTCACATGGTCAACACATTGCTATCAATGGAACCTTCTCTTCTCATTTCCTACTGCTGGCTGCATTCGAACAAGGTGGTGTTTTGGACCCAGTCTTGTTCTTCATCTGCATAAAATACCTCTCTAATACTCTGGAAAATCCTTTCTTCCATTTTTTCAGATGACCCCACATTGTGTACTGCAGTAAGCTGTCTCACTGAAAGGTAGACATCAGCTGCTCCAGTCTTTTCTGATCAATAATTAATTCAATGCTGGTCTGATAAATGGAACACATCTTTCAATCTCGTGAAACCTCACAGCCTCGCCCTAACACTCCAAAAGGATCATCAAACGATCCTACCTATCTGTTTGGTTAGTCAGCTCCTGAAAGAGGTTCAATCTCTTGAAGGTCTCTGCCCCACCACCATCCATGACCTCTGCTGGGCTGACCACATCATATGACTGACCTCGAAAGACAGCTGCAGACCAGGCATTCATCGTCATTCCAAGTCAAATTTAATGTGTTAACAGTATTGGCATCTCCCACAATGAGACCTAAGCACAAGACCTGTTCCTCTTACATTGCAGACAAGTCAGTGGCCTCTCTGTTGTTTATTGTTGTTTGAAACACTTCTCCTCAGGTCTCACTCCCTCTGCCCTCTGAACAGAGGTGGTTCAATTCCACTCTTGCCTTTAAGACTCTGAGCAATCGGTGCACCACCACCTCATGTCATCCCCCATTCCTACCTGTGATCTTTTGTACCCCCTTAACCCCAACCAACCAAGCCCAAACTTGTCTACTCCCCTAACCCGACCTAACCAACCCTCTTCTTCCAAGTTTCTGTTTCATCTCCTCTCTCTCTCTCCCCCTCTCTCTCCCTCCCTCTCTCTCCCTCACATAATTCCCTGCTTGTTCACTTCCTTCCCCGCCCCTCCGCCCCTACCCCATCAATTTGTTTCCATTTAACTGTCTCCAAACTTCTTCCTTGAGGCCAGACTTTGTATTCAAAAAATCATTCTTCATGCAGTAACATTTTATGTTGGACAGTCACTATATCTGCCAATAAAATATATTTGCATACTCGTGTTATTTTGTTCTTCTTCTGATATTTTATCTTGCTCTTATTGATGTATAATTTTGGATTCGGGATTTATGTTTCCATCAAATCCATTGAAACCACAAAATTGAACAGGATGCTAATGATGTTCTTTGTTGTTGTTTTTCTCCCTCCCCTCCAACACCCCTAGATACAAGTGTGGACAACTCATTGAGATAAACAGCCACAGTCTTTTTTCAAAGTGGTTTTCAGAGGTGGGTTGTTGGAATGAAATCCACTGACAACTTCCTTGCTTTTCGATATGCAAAATCACCAAAATGAAATGAGCACCAAATCATTTGTGCAAGCTTGTCTTAAAATAAATAAATAATAAATCGGTTTTTGCATGCAGAGTGGGAAGCTGGTGATGAAGATGTTTCAGAAGATCCAGGATCTGATTGATGACAAAGAATCCCTCATTTGTGTGTTGATCGATGAGGTCAGATTATGATGCATCATATTATAGTTTATGAAAGATTTTACCAGCTCGGTTAATGGTACTTTCATTGTAAAGGCATTT
>NC_140968.1:38595486-38597986 GCF_056783735.1 Eptatretus burgeri
CTGGTTCCCGCAACGTTGCCTCCAAATTCCCTGTACGTTCCCGCTCATTCCATCCGTTTAGTCGGGAAATACACTCAAATTGCGTCAGAAAAGCTTCAAGGCTCCCTGACCCGTCAAAATTTACCAGGGGGATCACTTTTACGGTGGCCCGCTTCTCAGTTTCTCCCTTGTCCGAATCCAGCCCAGGGATCAAACACCCTTGTGGCTGCGTATCCAATTTCGGAGCCCACTGTGGCCAAAAATGTTTTGTGGTGAGGGTCTCATGGGTCAATTTTGCCTCCTGTTCCAAACGTTGAATGGACCGATTCACCTGTTCCCGCAGGATCTTCTGGGCCCACACAACCTCCTCCAAGGCTCCGTCGCGAGTTTGTAGCTGCTCCTCAACCAACCCGGACACTCTACTTACAAAAGACGGCTCTACCAGGCCTTTATCCAAGACTTCATCTTGGCTCATAATTTTATCTTGTTCGTCCAAACGAGCCTCCAATCCTTTTACCTCCTCCGCCAAATTCATCCCTTGCTTCCTCAGCTCTCCCCACTCTTCAACTTGCAGCTGCATACGAGCATCCACACAGGCACGATGACGTTCCAGGCTTTCATCCACTTTATCAACCCGAATGTTCGTTGCATCAATTTTATCTACCAATTTTTTTTGTATATTTTCCCTCTCCAATGTAATTTCTACCTTTGTTTCCTCCAATCTATCCTCGAATTTACTTTGTATTTCTCCCAATTTAACATCCACACACTCCTGCATCTCAGTTTTCATTTTCTCCATCTTTTCCCCCAATTCATCCCTCATTAAATCAATCCGTGCACCCAACTGTACCCCCATTACCCCCAATTGATCTGTCATTTCTGCCCCCCTGTGCCGTCATTTTTGCCATTTGTGCCGTCATTTCTGCCCTCTGTGCCGTCATGTCCCCTATTAAACGTTCCAACAGTGTCTGGATCGTCATCGCAACGGTTTCCGGCACTGCCGGCCCCGTTACGGGCAATGAAGCACGGTCCACGCTCGGAATGGGGGAGGTTCCAACCCTACCCCCGTCTCTCCCCTCTTCCCCCGACTTGCTGCCAGACATGTGGCCTTCCTCCTCAAACTGCGCATCCGCCATGGTGCAGAAGTCCCGTTTGTCGCCAATTAATTTAAATTTGAAAAATCCCGCCAAAATTTTCCCGCGCTCGCGCGCTTTTCTGTGGTAATTTTAGATTCCAATTCGTGGCGAGATTTTAATCCTGGTATATAATTTAGAGGGGTTCGAACATCCAACACCCTGACACCAATGTGACGTCCACGGGACTTGAACAGTCCCACCAACGTAGAATGAGCCGAAACGATGGAGGCGGTTTATTTATTTATAACCCAAACATGGCGGTTCTAATCGCTCTACCGCAAACGGGACGAGGAAGGTGGCACGAGTCGCTTTTCACTGAGTTGATGATGTTTATTTGTTTTTCTAATTACCAGAAATAACAAGACTCGGCAAGAAGAGGGATCCGGGGCGATTCGACGGGATGGTGTGGGATCGGGCGTGGGGAAAAACACAGACAATTCCAATGAATATACAGATCTCAAACCTTCTAAGGCGCCAAGCACACACACACACACACACACACACACACACACACACACACACACACACACACACACACACACACACACACACACACACACACACACACACACACACACACACACACACACACACACACACACACACACACACACACACAACGTAGCTATTTCTGTTGGTCAGGCTGGACCGTGGTGTGGACGCAACTGTCCCTGGATCGGCGTCGGACGAGCTGGCCTTGCTCTCGTCAGGGGGGCAGGAGAAACCGTGGTGCTGTCGACCTCCTGGTCTTGGCCCAAGTCCGCTCACAGCCGCCAGGGAACCAGTTCTGGCGCCAAGTTGCGAGCAGGAGAGGGAGGCAGGTCCGCCCGCCGTTCGACCCCGTACTCCGAGTCAGCAGAACCCCAGAGCCAACCAAGGTGAGGCACGAGGCTCAGCAAGGCTCCAAGACACGATCAAGAACACGATCGTGTCAGCACAACAACAAGGATGATCCCCGCGCAACAGCCTTCACAGCAGAAAAAAACACGATCTTTTGGTTGTAATCTTCTTCCTCTTCCTTTTCGACCCCGAACAAAACCTTTTTATCCTCCTGTCCTCGTCACTTCCAATCGAGCCGTTGATTGGCCCACCGCCGTCGCCTTCTGCCAATCGTGATCACGGGGCGGAGCCATCCACTGCAGTGTCCTGTGACGTCACGGCCAGTCTCCAGAGAATACCAAAAAGGGGTTTACGCAGACACACTTACCCTATCCCGTGTCCCTATCTAGTTACGTGACAATTATCATTCCCCCCCTTGAAGAAATGAACATTTACGAGACAACTTATCACCACTGAATTGTTACTTATTACATCGAGATCCTGGTAAACTCGAACAGCATGGCATACCTAATTAAACATCCGAATTACCCTTTGAATGCATACCC
>NC_140968.1:38602986-38607986 GCF_056783735.1 Eptatretus burgeri
CGAGCGTCTCCACCACGACCTTGGTCGCGTTACCGGCCTCCCCTCTCCGCAGCTCCCCGACTCTGACACGAGCGCCCTCTCGACTGCCTTCGCCGCCGCCGCCTCCTCTCCAACTCTCCCACTCTCCACAGCTCCGTCCAACTGCTTTCTCCGACTCTTCTTGACTGACTCTTTCCAACTCCACTCGACTGACTCCTTCCAACTCTACTTTTCGGCGAGCGAACGCGGCCCTTTATAGCCCCCGGGGCTTCGCTCCTTCACCTTCGACCCTTTACCTCTGGCTGGCTCCCCATTGGACAGAGGAAAAGTGGGCGTGAATGCTTTTTGATCCACGAATCTGCATATAGCGATTATACTCCGACGCACCTGGAGGCGGGGCCAAATCGCCCCACGCTCGCCGATAGGACGGAACAGAAGTGGGCGTGAATGCTTTTTGATCCGATTTCTTCGGAAAGGCTGGTGTTTTTGCACCCGCCGCTCGGCGCGCGCCCTGCACGAGTCCAGGATCGGTGTCCACAAGCGGCGCGGGAATGGCGGTGATGCGATGGTTGCGAGAGCGAGATGTGACGGCAAGGGTCGTGGCTGTTGTTGTGAAGCGGCGTTGTGGTTGGTGGTTGTTGTGTGATGGCTGTTGAGACGTGGTCGGTGGTGGTAGTAATGGTAGTAATGGCGGCTGGTCCAAAATAAAGATAGTAAAAGAAAAGCGGCTATCTAGAGGGGTTGCAGCCCGAATGAATGACATTTATTCCCTCTAAACAACGGGTTTGGGCCTAACTACACATATACTTACAGAGATATCTCACCTAAGGGACCTGAATGGTGGTTTGCGAATTTCGTCAACCACAACACTACCCCCTCCCCTTTTTACAGACTCGTCCCGAGTCGTCAAATTTTCGTGTGCCATCATGTGTAGTTTTCCCCTAGTACATTTTACCTACGGATCCCTGAGTGCGACATTCATGGTATTCGTGTCCCCAAAATAAATAACCTGAGGGCTGAGTAACTACCTAAACAAACTCACTCACATGGACGACTTAAATAAAATTGCCGGCGCTAAGACAGACATGCCGGGGGCGCACTCATATTTACAGTACATCTTACCTTAACTTTCAAATTTTACACTAAACCATGGCCCAGGATCAATGAACTCTGCAAAAAGAAAGCAGTTAGCAGGGAGCCAGGCTGCTCGCATGCAGTCTCTGGCTCAAACAATGCAGGTGACGGGGAACGTGGCCGGCTGCTCACACGCAGTCCAAGGCCTTCCCTTTTGAAACTGAACGCAGTGAAAAACGGTGCATGGGCTGCACAAACGCAGTCTCCGTGCCAGCTCAAGTGGCACACGCAATGAACACAACGAATGGATGGATGCAAACACGGTGCACGGGCCGCCACTGCAGGCCCGTGTTGTAGCTGCCAACAGGACAGTTCTCGCAGCTTGCAAACTGTTGCTTTCTGATCCTGGCACACATGGCAATGAACAGGGGGGGGGGGCAAAGCAAAAATTGAACGGGGCTGGTGAACAGGGGCAGTGGGCATGGCATGGCAAAGGCGAGCAGGCAACACAGCCTGCAGAATAAGGCCACTGCAGGCAAACACAGCCGGCAGACGATCTGGCCGGCACAGGCCTTGAAGCACAGCAGCTGCAGACAATCTGACCGGCACAGGCCTTGCAGCACAGCAGCTGCAGACAATCCGACCGGCACAGGCCTTGCAGCACAGCAGCTGCAGACGATCCAGCCGGCACAGGCCTTGCAGCAAAACAACAGCTGCCGATGAAGTGGGCCGGCCTTTGCCTTGCAGCAACGCAGCCAGCAGATGAAGCTGGCCAGCCTTTGCCGTTCAGTGGAGGTTGGTGGAGGGAGTGCGGTGGTGCTGGCCACTCGGAAGGCGGGCTCGGACCTACCCTACGGTCTCCCCCCCAACCTATCGCCTTTGCCTGTCACTGTCTATACCCACTCCCTTAATTTGTCAAACCCCAATTTAGCCCCAACTTATTTATTTATTTTTACTTCCCCACTATAAATCGTCCCCTAACCCCCTTTATCGTCTTTGTTCGGCTAACCTATCCTGTCACCTAGCCTACTCCCAACCCCTACGTTCCCTTCCCGGAGGGGAACAAGGGAGAGCTAGCGTCCTGTGTCGAGGCCCAACGAAGCCTCAAGATGGCCTCCCCAGAGTTCAGCGATCTATAACACAAAGTGGGTCCAGCGGCCCACAACGAGAGCGAGGGGATGGATGGTGCGGAGGGGTACACTTCCTAATCTACCCTATCCATTTAACTGTTAAACTACCCCGGGGCTTTCAACAAGCGTCTCGCGCTGAAACTATTGGTTCCAACAACCCAGATTCCCGTCGCCTGTGTTGGTGTCCTTACAATTTCGGGCCTCGCCCCCCAATTTTCTCTCCGTGCCCTCACACGGTCTCATGGCTGGGACACGTGACTCCCTTTGGCAGGCACGACGCTCTGCCGAATCTCCAGCTATGGCACCCCCGGGCACTACACTGCCTCCAAGCCTACCAGCTCCCTAACACCGGGGAGTGCCCCCCATGGCACCTCCCCTGAAACGCACACGTGGCAGGCTGGCTTCCCAGGCCCCTTTCCGAGGGTCACCCGTGCCCACAACACTGCCCACGCGGCTAATGGCGCCCCGGGCCGCCGCACCAAGCAGGCGCACCCGTGCCCACTACGCTATCCCTGCCCCCCATGGGCCCTTGGCCTACCACGGCCGACTCGCCTGGTGCCCGGGGTACCCACTCAGCGATACTCACCTTTCGCAGCCACGCTCCCAGCCCGTCAACAGGGCTCCTGCACCCCTCCAAACGGGTTTCGAGCCTACACTCCCACCAACAACAAAACAACCTCCATTTTTCAATTTGACTAACCCAGCTAACTTACTTTATACTGACCCCGGGGTCCCTTGGGCGGGAGTCACTCCTCCTCCCAATCACTCATTGCACCATGCATTCCCCATTCGCTCCACACACACACAGACCCGCTGGCCTCACTCACTCAACAAGCACACGTTCTCACCTCACAACCCACAACTCTTCAACACACACAGACCGCTGAATTTTGCCATCCTTCTATCTGCATCCCCTAACTAACTCGTGCTCCCACGTCGTCCCTTAAACTATAGCACGTTCCATTTAACCTACGTAGCTAAGCTACGTCCCCACTACACATCCAAAGTCTGTCTCTGTCTCCAAATAATCCCATTAATCAATTTCCCAACCTAAATCTCGCTACAATCCCTCTAACTCATCCATTCCACGGACTCCATGAGGACTTACCCCTGCCCCATGAAGTCGGTCTAACTAAGCTAACCCTTCCCCCTAACTAGTTTCCATCCTGTGCCCAGGTAAGGGGGTCTTCCACCCCTTGCCCAGGAATCCTGTGCACCCGAAAGTGAGGCTTGCTGTTCTTTTTTTTTTTTTTTTTTTTTTTTTTTCCTAATTGCGCAGCACCAGCGCGGTAACTCACAGCTCGCGCACTTTGCACCTGCCCGTGACGTCATGCAGCTGCACGTGTACCTCGTCCCTCCTTGGACGGTACCATCCGGCAGGGATACCCCTCCTGCCGGATTCCAACCCCGCGTGCAGCCATGACGTCACCGTGCGCATAAAAAAAAACACAAGCCCCACGTCTCGAGGGGTTCCCCACGCGAACACATGTGCTTTGCCCGTTGGAGCTTAACACACACAATCGCGTGGAGAACCCGTCCGGTCCAAATCCGTAATCCTGCCTAAACTTTGTCCGTCCGCGGGATCGGCAAATCCACTGCGTGCGTTTCCGGACCGGGACTTCACTCTCGCAAGCGAGCACGTGGGGGCCTCGTGCGTTGCACAGCACGGTCCTCGTGCTCACTGCTGGGTGAACCCGGCACGGTCCCCGAAACAACTACAGCCGCTACCCGGCTTTTGTCTCTCAATTGTCGTCGTCTCCATTCAACACACGCACTCCCGCATGTTACGACGCTAACACACCTCACCATTAAACTCACACCGGGAGACGCGGCTGCATGTTCACACATGCCGACCGACATCTCCCTTACACACAGCGACCTTGCACACGCTGTCTCTCTCACACTCGGCCGCTCACTCACGCATGCTTCCTCCCTCACACACGTGGCTCCACTCACTCGCGGCCTTTCACTCACTCGTGCCATTTCCCTCACACAAACCATGCCACTCACACACGCGGGGGCACTCGCCCGCGGTGCCTCACTCATACTGGCCGTTTTACTCACACACACGGCGACACTCACACACGGTGCCTCATCCACACACGGCATGCTGGGAAGCACGCCCTTTGGCACACTTGCCACTACACCACTCACACACGCGGGGGCACTCGCCCGCGGTGTCTCACTCACACATCGTGCCTCACTCACACACGCGGGGGCACTCGCCCGCGGTGTCTCATCCACACACGGCGTGCTGGGAAGCACACACTCCGGCACACTCGCCACCACACCACTCACACGTGGTGCTCCATTCATACTGGCCGTTTCACTCACACACACGGCCTCTTCCACTTGCGGTGCCCCTTTTACACACGGCGTGCTGGGAAGCACGTACTCCGGCACAATCGCCACCACACCACTCACACACGGGGTCGCTTCCACACACGGGGTTGTACTCACACCTTGCACCACACACACAGGGACAACCACACTGGGGATTCGTGTCCCCACAAGGGTCTCCGGGGCCTCGATACACCCCCAAGCTCTCCGTGCACCTGTCCACAGCACTCCTCCCCTCGACCTCGCAAAGCACGACCGAACCCACCTGGTCGTGACCCGCTTCAAGGGGGCATACTCCCTCCCCTCGTTCCTGGAGGAGGCCATCCAACTGCTCGCACCGGGTCTCTACCCAGTCCGCGAGCTCACCCCCATTATCCTCTACCACCTCCGTGTGTGTGTGTGTGTGCGTCTCTATCCCCGTCTTCATCGTGTAGTCTTCCCTCTATCGTTCCCATCTCCCATGTCTCTGCCAACTCA
>NC_140968.1:38615486-38622986 GCF_056783735.1 Eptatretus burgeri
TTTTCCTTTCATGGCTGCTCATTGCTGTGAATGAAACGCATTTTCCGATTGTTGAACTGGGTTTTACTCTACGAATTCTGGGCTCCCGCAACCCCACTTTCTGTTTCTCTGCTACCAATTTTTCACAAATATGACTTCTTCCCCCCCCTTCATTTCTGATGGTTTGAGCCCACAATTCCTGTTACACCTCTCGCCAGTTCAATGTAGTCACCATGATTAGCCCTGCCTCGTCAAGGTGACTACACTGTTTTTTCAGGACTTGTTCTGCCTCTATAATTGCTTGTGTGTTGATTAAATATATAAACTGAACAGTGATGAACATGGCAATCATCTGGGCTAAATGAGACGGGATCTCTGTAACTGCTGAATATTTTGGCCTATCTGCTCCAATCCTGTTTTTATTTACTTCTACTCTACTCACCCTGGATTTCATCCAATGTGGTTGTCTGATTAAAATCTAGTTTTTTGCTAATCTTACTATTTTAATGGTCACGTTTTTATGTTTTCACCACATCCCTATTCTTGCCATTGTATTCGTTGTCCTCATTACCTCTGACACTGAAGGTGGATGGAGTTATGTTTTCACCCTTCCCGTCTGTTTGTGAGCTGGATATCTCAAAACGTGATGGATGGATTCGGACGAAACTTGGTGGACAGGTTGGGTTTGTGATTGTACAAATTGCTTCGATTTTGGTGAAGATCCAGATCTGGATTATGATTTGTCTTTTAAGTGATTCTTTATAATTGAGATAGATTCAAAACTATACATAGCACAATATCTCAAAAAGTTGTGGACAGATTGGGACGAAACATGGTGGATGAGTTGAGCAGGTTATAAGAACAAGCCAATTATATTTTGGCAAAGGTACAGATGCAGATCCAGCCTATCAGTGGGCTACAAAAGGTAAACTGTTCAGCCTGGTGGAGGTATGCATTCTACCAAGTGCTGTTCTCGTTTGATTTGTGATCACCAAAGGCTGGGAAGTCACTCATTTTATTTTTATTGATAATTTATAAATCTTATTGTTGATGCTGCATTATAACAAATGTATTCCAATTAAGGAAAAAAATCATGAATAAAGTGTGTGATGCAGATTAATATTTCTTTTTCTTATAGGCATTCTAATGTCATCATCCTGACGACATCCAATGTAACAGGAAAGATTGACATGGCATTCGTTGATCGTGCTGATATCAAGCAGTACATTGGCCCACCCTCTGCTGCTGCGATCTTCAAGATATATTTCTCGGGCTTGGAGGAGCTCATGAAGGTATTTTGTATGATAAATGTAGGGAGGGAAAGGAGGTCAATTTGTAATTGAGCTTGAATTGCAATTATTCAGGATAAATGAGAGATTTCTCTTTGAATTACAAAACTCAACATTTTAATGCTGTTTTGAATATCAACGGCCATTCCTTTTATTGACATTGATTGGAAAACAAGGCTTTGAAAGTTGTTGTTTTTTTTGTTTGTTTGTTTTTTGCTCACCTGGACTTTAGTCTGGTGAGCTTATGTGAGTCAGTCAGTCAGTCCGTAAACAATTCAGTCATTATCGCTGAACCAAACATATATTTGATGAAACTTCGCCACAAGCTTAATATCTGTTGCCTGACGTAGATGCATTGATCGCATCAAAATCTGCTCTCATTAAAGGGGTCTATGGGGGGGGGGGTTGACCACCCAACACAGGTATTTGCTCTCTTCTCTGCAACTACACATCCAATTTTGATGAAACTTGACCAAACCTTCATCACCTGTGATGTACCAAAGTATACAGACTGTATCAAAATCTGCACTCATTAAAGAGGTCTATGGGAGGGTGGGGGGGATTTGACCCCCCCTCCCACCCCAAAATAGGTATTTACTCTCTTCTCTAAAACTACACCCAAAAATTTCAATGAAACTTGACCACAACCTTCATCACCCGTGATGTATCAAAGTTTGTTCATGGCATTAATAAAAATCATGGTCGAAGGAGGTCTGCGGGGGGTTTGAGTGACTGTTGCTCCTGATTCAGGTGAGCTTCAGGACATGCGGTCCTATATTTTTTCTAATATTTCCAAGGCTCATCATGAAGTTGTACATTTTGGTACGGATGGCAAGAAATTAGAGCTTTCGTAACGGATGATACATTAAACACAAGAATGTTCAGACAATTTGACATAGAACAGAGGTTTGAATGGGATGCACGCATGAAGTTTAAAAAGAGATGGTGGTTGTAAAATGATTCATGTATTTCAGAGAAACGTTATTTTTTTGTTGTTGTTGCTCTCTGCTTGAACATGTGAATGATCTGTTCCATATATCTAATTTTCCTCCTTGAAGTTATCTGCTCTCCAACAATTATTCAAAATCCCCCATGCCAAAATAGCGTCCCTTTATGATTGTTATTCTCTGCAAACGACTGCAATTAGAACTGTAATCACTTCAGTTACCATACTGCAGTACACCAACTCTAGGACAGCAAGAGCTGTATACCAAGAGCTTGACAGAATAGAGATCGACAAGGAAGGCTCATTGCGATTCCGAAGAGGAGGTCAAATAAATTTGGATGGAGAACGAGTCATCATCAATGCTCAAGACCAAGAGCATTCCACTTATGCCTTGAAAAAAATGATGGGATTGAGCCAATTGGACAAATGCTGGTTTTGTGGGGTAGAAACAGAAAGTACCAGTCACCTTCTATCAGGATATACAAAACTCAGTCGGAAGAGCTGTCCACAAAAAGACATGGCAGCATCTGTGGAGTAATCCACTGGCACATTTGTAAACATTTCAACATCCCGGTTCTCAAACAATCATGGAAGCACAAACCAAATCCGATCCTCTTGAAAATGAGCATGTCGTGCTCACGCATGATCAAATGTTCCCATCAAGTGTGGATATTGCAAATAAAGCATTGTGTCCTGACATAGTGTTCAAACACAAAAAGGAAAAGTCAGCATTGTTGATCGAGGTTTCAATTCCCAATGATTTTGAACGAAATGCTACAGAAATCAGAAAAATGACCAAATACCAGGATCTGTGTTGGGAGCAGTGGTTTGGAAATTTTTTGGTGCACCTGCCATTCTGCATGTATGGTGTATTTGAATTCTGATCAACCACATGGACCATGCACCATTTCGCTCAACACAATGTCCAGTAACCTTTGTGCTTGGTCAAGCTGTGGGCTAGGTGGGAATTGTTGTGGATCAACTGGCAACTCTGCACAGACAGCTTCATCAACTGTGTCTGCTGTGCGAATGCGATCATCTTCATGGAGGATGAGCATAATATGTGAGTGGGGAAGGCCCCTTTTCTGGAACTCAATGACATATCCATTCCATTGTTCTGCCAAAGGTGGCCCTCCTCATCAGCTCATCCAGCAAAGTATTATTTTTCATGTGGAAAACTCTGCTCACAATGTCTGGCTGATCGAAAGAGTTTTGTCCTGGGAGAGGAGTGCTTCTCGAATTTCTGGCCATTTGGGGTTGCATGTAAATGTTATGAAAAGATCTCGCTTGTACTCTTGTATGATGGCCACAGTCTTGGAAGTGCATGTGGAAGTCCCGTGGGCTGCCAATGAATGTGGTTGGCAGAATCGCACGTCTCCCTGCAGACACGTCACCATCATCTCCTGCTACATTATGTGCTGCCACTGCAGATTATTGTAGACATCTGCACGCAGCTGTCTTTGCCCCTCGGGGCTCTCCACCCATCTTAGTCGCTGGTGCTCCACCTTAGAAAAACTCATGCAGCAGTATTCTTGAAAAAGCTACTGACCATGCAGTCAGGTGTTTGATGGATTTAGGCAGTACTGTATGTGGAAGGAATATAAATCTGTTGGTGAGGTGTTTTGTAAGTCAAGATGCCAGCCATCAGTGCCATGGGGAAACAGTAGCACAAAGTGTCGTGCATCATGAGCATGATTGGTGTCGTGAATTTTCTGCAGACCACCACCATGCAGGTGCAGCACTACATCCTTATTGTCAGCCTCCTCATCTTCCACCAGTACCAATGCTTCATTAAAGCTAGGGCTGCGCAACATGGGTGCTACCCAGGTGGCCTTTGGTTGGCATAAATAATCAGTTTTGCATGGGCATTGTCAGCTGCTGGCAAGTCACAGGCCATGTTTAAGTCTTTGACATGTGGGTTGCAGTGACGTAGCTCCTACCTTAGTGCCCTGAGTAGAGCTGCTTGCCAGGTATGTTGAGCTGCAGATGTTATCGAGCCTCATCCTCTCCTCATTATCATGCTGTGGGTCATGAACATATATTTATGCAAATTAAAAGTTGTTCTCCAGGAGTGGCTTGCAGTGGTCCAATTTCCCCTGGATCACCACAGATGGAGTGTATACACCTCTGGGTGTGGGGGGGGGGTGTTATATTGGTGCCATTTTCAGGAAAGGTATGTAAGAAGCATTTTTGTGGAAAAGCTGGTAAACAACTTTTTCTAAACAGATTTTTGCACTGAAAACAAATCTTTTGTTTTCCAGGCTTGTTTTTGACTTTCCATCAAAAAAACTATGTCAGTAGGTCAAAGGTCATTTGAATTTCACTTTCACTCAAGAAGGGTTTCTTTATCACAAGCAGATGCAACCTGTCGCTTCACTGATGGAAGTATTAAGGGTAAGAAGGAGGGAAGGAGGGGAGGGAGAGAGGAGGGAAGGAAGGGAGGGAGAGAGGGGAGGAAAGGGGGTTGAGGGAGAGAGGAAGCGAGGAGGGAAGGAAGCAAGGAGGGTGAGGGGATGGAGAGGAGGTGAGGGGACGGAGAGGAGGTGAGGGGACGGAGAGGAGGGTAAGGGGAGGTGGAGGAGGGAAAGGGGTGTGAGGCGAGGGAGAGAGGAGGGAAGGAAGGGAGGGAGAGAGGGGAGGAAAGGGAGGGAGGGAGAGAGGAAGCAAGGAGGAGAGGAGGGAAGGAAGCAAGGAGGGTGAGGGGATGGAGAGGAGGTGAGGGGATGGAGAAGAGGGTAAGGCGAGGTGGAGGAGGGTAGGGGTGAGGGGCGGGAAAGGGGTGTGAGGCAAGAGAGAGGAAGGTAGGGGGAGAAACGCGGAGGGGGAGGGGGAGTGGGGAGGGGTGCGGGAGTGATGAAGGAAAGGGGAGCAGGGGGGTGGGGGAGTGAGGAAGGAAGGGAGAGCAAGGAGGGGTGTGGAAAGGGGAGGGCAAGGTAAGGCAGTGTGAGGGGAGTGCAAGGTAAGGTAATGTGAGAAAAGGTCAAGGTAAGGTGGCGTGAGGGGAGCGCAAGGTTAGGCAGTGTGAGGAGAGGGTCCACCCAGACATAATCACCACCGGGACGACAGGTATACATTTTAGCAGTCAGAACTGCTGTTAAGTTCAATTCTGGAGCTTAAATTTTGTAATTTAGCATAGTTTAAGAGATTATCGAGGTTATGGCATGTGCGGAAATGAAATAAAGCCACGAAAGCTGGCGTCTCCGAGCGTTTACAACCATTGCAATGTACCCAGAAATTCGTAGCTATGATGAACAGGCATTCGATATAATATGAGTGAGGAAAGTGGAAAAAAACATGTCATTGAGAAATTGTTGCGGCCTGTTCCAAGTCAAGGAATAGTTGAGCAGGCCAAAAAACATGGTGGCTTCAGACCCCAGCGAGGCAACTCAGGATATGTCTTCAGAACCCATAGCGAGCGGGGTGACCGAGGAACTCAAACACCCAATTTTCACCCCTGCGCTTCCTTGGAGTTCCCTTAGTATGCATGCAAAGCGGACACACACACACACACACACACACACACACACACACACACACACACACACACACACACACACACACACACACACACACACACACACACACTTATTAGTATAGATTTGCTATCTAACTGCAAATTTTGAAAATTAATTATTTACAATTAAACAAGTACTGGTGCAAGGAAGATCTAAAATAAATGGAAAATGTGAAGAAGTATTTGAAGAAAAATGCAGATATCTCCGTAATGGTTTCTTTTACTGAATATTGTTAAGTGTCCACTCTTCTTTTCAATACTCTCAAGAAAACAAGCACTTTGAAGAATGACTGCCTATTTAGCATATGTGGATATATTATTCACTATTCTGATAATTTTAGAATGGTCAGTTGCATACATAAAGGTCAACAAAAGTCAAGGTCAAAGGTCAAAACTTGGTTTGAATCGTGTTCTTGTGCAGTTTTGCAAAATATGACTCCATGGTGGAAAGGCAGGTAAACAACCTTTTCTGCTGTGCTTGGATCTGTCAAACACGAGTACCTTGTTTACAAAGCTCAATTTTGACTTTTAAGGTCATAAATGTAGGTCAGTACGACAGGTTGTATCATGCAACACATGGCTAGTGATGCTGGAAAAATGTATGTATAGAATAGGTGGAGAATTGTGGGATTCCTGTTCATCAGAGTCCTTTTTGAGGAGTGACTGGTCACCTTGGAGCAGACGGAGAAACATACAAACTTTATGAAACACAATAGTTCTTTATAACATTCCCAAACCTGTGCCAGTTCCAAAACATGACCTTCATCTACACATTGTCATAATTCTTACCCAATCCATTACCATTGCTGAATCCACAGTTTTATTCTCAACCTTTTCTTTCAGTATCTTTCAGAAACTTTTTCAGACAGTTTGAGTGGAAGCATCCTTCAGCTGCAATGATATCATTCACAGCCACGACATGAAGACATATTTGCTCAACATAATTTCCAGCTCATAGAATTTTGTCACTCATATTCATAGTGCTAACATTATAAGTTGTTTGTTTTATTCTTGTGTCCTGGCAAAACATGCAAAGTTTCTAATCCATGGGTTTCTAACGGCTGCGTAATCCTGATCTAGATGGTGGAAGATTGGCCGCATGAAGGGAGGATGAAGTGCTCGGACATGATGTCTCATCACATTTCTGTAGTCTTCGAATTTGCTCTTTTACCTGTGTAAACAGCTCCGAAAGCATGATTTATACCACACAAGTTTTGGTGTCGTGCTGGATGAAGCTCTAAAATTGATGTTAACCTGTCTACAGTATCTCTGTTTATAATCTGGTAACTTTTGCCTTGCGGCGTTTGCTGTTTTCATCGAAACCAGTCCTCTTGATGTTGCCGCAAATGTAACATCACCTTTTGACCCATACGATTCTTGGCAAATGATACAAATATCAAGGTATGTAGAGACTGGCTGCTTAAATCACTATGGGGTGGTATGTGGAGTAACCTGCAAAAATAGAGGGTGCTTCAGCACAAGGAAGAGGTTGCTTATGTATCTGAGGAACAAGAGTGGACTCTAGATGCTGCCTTGGTGCACTCTTGGGTTAATTTGATAGCAACTTGTTGACTGAACGAGTGTATGGTTAGCCATTTGTGAAGGCTGCCTTCCATGTTGCAGTTGGTGAACTTGACAAGCAGAACCGGATGCCACAATGTTGATAACCAAATATATATCCAGGCAGACACATTGAGCTCCTTTTTAAGAATTCAGGCCTTTAATCATTGCTGAGAGAGAAGCAACAGCATGTTGATAGTTGAGTGACTTCG
>NC_140968.1:38625486-38630486 GCF_056783735.1 Eptatretus burgeri
GTTTTGAATTCCTCGTGTGGACCTCTTGTTTCTTCATACCGTACTCTTACCAAATCAATATCTCTCTAAATATATTCTGAGGTCGCAAACTCATCACTGAAGAAAGCAGGGAAATGCACAAACAGCCGTGGCGATCAGGGAAGACACTTGGAGTGTGGATTGAACTTTTTCTAGCTCAGCTGTGGTTCACCTCACTCATTAAACTGATGTGTTGCCTGCTTAAGGCCCGGTCACACCTTGACGTTTTAGCCAACGTATGCCAATTTTTGAATTTTTTTTCTAAAACGCTGGCAAACGTTGAATACGTTATGGGTAAGTTTTGATAACATTAAGAGCACGCTGGCATACGTCGTAGTACGTTACCACAAGTCGTTGTACGTTGGCTTTAAACGTTGTACTTTTCGGTTGTCCTCAAATTTTTTCATGCTTGAAATTTCACGACGTATGCCGGCGTATGACTCACATGTTCCGCTACGCTGGCCACAAGTTGTAGGCACGGTCTGCGATCGTTGACAGACGTCAACACATGCTACTTGTAAGTTAATCATAAGTTGAGACACGCCGAGGTAATGTTTAGCGTACCCGAAACTTATTTCTAACCTATGATTAATGTGTTGTTGGCACGTTACGCGATCGTTGCCACACGTCGACAGACGTTACTTTTAAGTTACTCATAGGCTGAAAGGCGTCGGTATAATGGATCGTCCTTGCGTCAGCGTCCACGGCCACGGCCAGGACACTTATTTGCAGCATTCTTCAAACTTTTCTTCGGCATGACGAGGATGTTCACACTTCGATGTCGAGCTTGGCTATGATTCCAATTGTCTATCGGCAGCGTCTATTTAAAATAGTCGAGTTTGAGCGTTTTAACACGTTCAGAAGAAACGCTTCAAATTTCCAAACCCCAACGTCAAAAAAAACAAAAAAAAAAAAAACAAAGGCGAGTGACAGCAATTTAAATCGTTCATTGTAAACAATGAAACTAGCTGAGTGGTACCATTTCAAAGTCGTTGAGTGTAAAAAAAATCCAATTGTTGAGCGCAAGCGTCTACTTTCAATAGTGGAGATGCAGCCATTTAAATCGTTGAGTGGCAGCCTATGAACCTACCCGTGGACACGCGGACGCAAGGACGATCCATCATAACCCACACCCTCCCCCTCACACCCACCTACTACTGCCAACATGAACAAACTACTACTAATACTCATACTAACACTGATACTGATACTGATACTGTTACTGCTGACATGGACATCAACTCAAAAAGGAACTCGAAAACACTGTTGGGTTCCCCTTTTATGAACACCATTTTTATATACCAATTCCCAAAACCGCTGGGAACACGTCTTTATATGGCAGTTGTAAGCGAGAAACACATTCATTTTTTTTTTTGTCGACCGGAAGACGTCATTGGAATACGTCTACATACGTCGATGTGTGTTGGGACTACGTAAAGAATTGGTTCAAAGCACGTCAAACATAAGTTAGAAATAAGTTTCGCGTAAAAAAGACATTACCGCGACGTGTTTCGACTTATGAGTAGCTTATAAGTAGCCTTTGTGGACGTGTGTAAGCGTCCACATATCGTGTGTAAAACTTATCCCCATCGCATGCGGAACGTGTGTCATACGCCGAGTACGTCGTAAAATTTTGAACATGTTCAAAATTTTACGACGTACTCTACTTACTACGACTTATGATAGCGTATTTAGCGTTGTACTCACGTATACCAAACTTACCCATACCGTATTCGACGTGCCCCAATGTTTTAGACACACTTTTTCTTACGTCGGCATACGCTGGCAAGATCGCCAAGGTGTGACCGCGATTTTGACCCTTCCATTTCTACGGCAGTTATGATTCGAATCGTTGTGCGTCAGCCTTTTAATAGGCTACGTCACGACATCGTCGGCGATGCGTGCAACACGCTATGCCTGAGTTAGACTATCGTTGGGCATCGGTTGTGTAGGCCGACAACAGGTTCAGCATTCGTTGGTATAAGTTATCTATAACACAACGAAACGTTCTGTGTAGTTACCAATGCGTTACACATAAGACCAAGTCGCTATGAATACGTCCGAATCTTTAAAAAAAAACATCAAAAGTTCAACGTAAGCCAGCGTTTTACATAAATTTTAACACGTTGCCATCGCTGGCTAAAACGTCAAGGTGTGACCGGGCCTTTAGCATGAGAGTTAAATGTACTTGTTCATAAAACTATTGTGTGAACTGCCATGTCACAATTTCATAGTAATTAAGCTGTGATGCATTTTATAACTGGGATAATGATGCATAAACTGTGGAACTTTTGATTATGAAAAAGAGGGGGGTGTATTCAATAACTGGAACTGATGCTGATGATGTATTGTATATATATATATATATATATATATATATATATATATATATATATATATGAATATATATATATATATATATATATATATATATATATATATATATATATATATATATATATATATACATATAAATATATACATATATTTATTTATATATATATATATATACATATATATATATATATATATATATATATATATATATATATATATATATATATATATATATATATATTTATATATATATATATATATATATATATATATCTTCTTCTTCTTCTTTCGGCTGCTCCCGTTCGGGGTCGCCACAGTGGATCATCCGTATGATCCGCATAGTGATTTGGCACATGTTTTACGCCGGATGCCCTTCCTGACGCAACCCTGGTCGCCTCTTACGACACAGGGATATGGTACACCTATTTTAACCGGGGTATACACCGGCCCAGTATACTGGTACTCATTTCGCCGACCTCGGAAGGATGACAGGCTGAGTCGACCCCCTGGTGTATTAATTCAGTGGCCCAACGGGGCTTGAACTCAGGACCTTTTGGATCCCAAGCCGCTGCCCTAACCACTGCGCCAACACCAGGATATATATATATATATATATATATATATATATATATATATATATATATATATATATATATATATATATGTATGTATGTATGTATGTATGTATGTATGTATATATGTATGTATATATATGTATGTATATATATGTATATATATGTGTATATATATGTATATATATGTATATATATATATATATATATATATATATATATATATATATATATATATATATATATATATATATATATATATAGAACATTTTAATGATTTGTCTTTAAATGGTAAGCATGAGTCAATATTTATTTCAATATTATCATGATGAGTTGAACACCTTGATGTGAAACGATTTTGTCATGTTCATGTTTTCATTTTTTTCCTTTCTGTTTTTATCTACCACACTATTTTTTACTGATTACAATATACAAATACATATATTGCCTTAAAATTATTTGGATCTGACTTCACTGCAATGCTTTATATTTGAAAAAAATATTATTAGATGTCTTTTAAAAACGATAAATGTATAAACAGGTGAGCATTGGGTGGCTTTGACACCAACTCTGGTTTGGTTTAACAACTTGCCTGTAATTTCCATCTTGTCTATTTGGCAAAGTAATTTTTGTTCATGCATTTAATTACTAATGCAAGATTTTTTTAAATAATGGAATTGTGCTCTCCCACTTTTCTACCACACACAGTGCCATATAATCCATCCCCGGCAGCAGCTCCTCAATTTGCGTCAACTGGAACGGATGAACTTTGTGAAAAGCAAAGTTTCGCATCTGAGCCTGCAGCTGAGAGACATTGCGAAGTGAGCCTTTGATCTTTTTGATTCTTTTGGCACAGCTGTCTCTACTGAAAGCATCCGTGGGCTCATTGTGCCATCACTGCCATCTTGCATGTCGATAATAGGTTGTACCTGACAATTAGTTGATTGGGTTTGAGCTCCTGACCCTTCATGTCAAGCTGCACAACAGAGAACAATATTGATGGGAAGAATGATTGAGTTTTGACTGGAGTACTTTTTAAAATGTATTATCTACCATGAGCATTTATCATGGAGTATGGTAGTCCTCCATATATCGAGAGATGATGGGAGAAAAAAATCGCCGTCCGTTGAAATGTGTACACAATGATACGCTTATAAACTACTATTGAGTGAAGTCATAAGCATTTCAAAGCCATTCCATTTATTCTTGAGCATTTTCTGAATTGCATAGATTTAAAAAGATGCCAGAATACATCACTAAAGTACCACACGAGAGATTGCTAAAATGCCATTTTCTGCTTCCCCTCCAAAAACATTGTTCAACTGCAGCCCAACCTTACTTGAGAAGTGCTGAAGCAATGTTGGTGATTCCAATGCAAGGAAGTTACTTTGTCAATGGGCCAGTGCACACAACCCAAAATGAAAAAAATATATTAAACAATTGTTTTATTACGAAAAGAAACCAAATGTTAAATGTGGACTAAACTAAACCAGGCCAGGATTGTGTGGTGGGGGGGGGGGAATGGACACTGAACAGAACCATTCCAAAAGTGATACTTATTCAAACCATCCCCGAAATCAACTGAACCAAGAATTAAAACATTTTAACAACATAGATGGGTTTAATCCATGCGCCTGGTGTTGACGCAGTGGTTAGGGCAGCGGCTTGGGATCCAAAAGGTCCCGAGTTCAAGCCCCGTTGGGCCACTGAATTAATACACCAGGGGGTTGACTCAGCCTGTCATCCTTCCGAGGCCGGTGTATACCCCGGTTAAAATAGGTGTACCATATCCCTGTGTCGTAAGAGGCGACCAGGGTTGCGTCAGGAAGGGCATCCGGCGTAAAACATGTGCCAAATCACTATGCGGATTATACGGATGACCCGCTATGGCGACCCCGAAAGGGAGCAGCCGAAAGAAGAAGAAGAAGAGATGGGTTTAATCCATACCAAAAATACATTAAAACATAATTCAAATCGACATTTCCGCAAATGTCATAATCCACGTAGTGGATTATGCCAGGAGCCAAAAGCCAGGATTGAAAGGGGTGGGAGTAGGTGGGGGGGGGGGGGTGT
>NC_140968.1:38635486-38640486 GCF_056783735.1 Eptatretus burgeri
AAATTGCCGGCGCCAAGACATACATGCCGGGGGCGCACTCATATTTACAGTACATCTTAACCTTAACTTACAAATTTTACACTAAACCATGGACCAGGATCACTGAACTCTGCAAAAGAAAAGCAGTTAGCAGGGAGCCAGGCTGCCCACATGCAGTCTCTGGCTCAAAACAATGCAGGTGACAGGGAACGTGGCTGGCTGCTCACACGCAGTCCAAGGCCTTCCCTTTTGAACTGAACGCAGTGAACCACAACGGTGCATGGGCTGCACAACGCAGTCTCCGTGCCAGCTCAAGTGGCACACGCAATGAGCACAACGAATGGATGGATGAACACAAACACGGTGCACGGGCCGCCACTGCAGGCCCGTGTTGTAGCTGCCAACAGGGCAGTTCTCGCAGCTTGCAAACTGTTGCCTTGCGGATCCTGGCGCACATGGAAATGAACAGGGGGGGGCAAAGCAAAAATTGAACGGGGCTGGTGAACGTGGGCAGTGGGCATGGCATGGCAAAGGCAAGCAGGCAAACACAGCCCGCAGAAGAAGGCCGCTGCAGGCAAACACAGCCGGCAGATGAACTGGCCGGCACAGGCCTTGCAGTACCACAGCTGCAGACTATCCGGCCGGCACAGGCCTTGCAGCACAGCAGCTGCAGGTGAAGCTGGCCAGCCTTTGCCGTTCAGTGGAGGTTGGTGGAGGGAGTGCGGTGGTGCTGGCCACTTGGAAGGCGGGCTCGGACCTACCTACCTGTCTCCCTCCCAACCTATCGCCTTTGCCTGCCACTGTACATACCCACTCCCTTAATATGTCAAACCCCAATTTAGCCCCAACTTATTTTTTTGTTGTTTTTATTTTTACTCCCCCACTATAAATCGTCCCCTAACCCCCTTTATCGTCCTTGTTCGGCTACCCTATCCTGTCACCTAGCCTACTCCCAACCCCTACGTTCCCTTCCCGGAGGGGAATAAGGGAGAGCTAACGTCCTGTGTCGAGGCCCAACGAAGCCTCAGAATGGCCTCCCCAGAGTTCGGCGATCTTAACACCAAGTGGGTCCAGCGGCCCACAACGACAGCGAGGGGATGGATGGTGCGGAGGGGTACATCTAATCTACCCTAACCATTTAACTGTTAAACTACCCCGGGGCTTTCAACAAGCGCTTCTCGCTTAAACTATTGGTTCTAACAACCCAGATTCCCGTCGCCTGTGTTGGTGTCCTCACAATTTCGGGCCTCGCCCCCCAATTTTCTCTCCGTGCCCTCACACGGTCTCCTGGCTGGGACACGTGGCTCCCTTTGGCAGGCACGACCCTCTGCCGAATCTCCCGCTATGGCAGCCCCGGGCACTACACTGCCTCCGAGCCTACCAGCTCCCTAACACCGGGGAGTGCCCCCCATGGCACCTCCCCTGAAACGCACACGTGGCAGGCCGGCCTCCCGGGCCCCTTTCCGAGGGTCACCCATGCCCACAACACTGCCCACGTGGCTAATGGCGCCCCGGGCCCCCGCACCAAGCAGGCGCACCCGTGCCCACTACGCTATCCCGGCCCCCCATGGGCCCTTGGCCTACCACGGCCGACTAGCCTGGTGCCCGTGGTACCCACTCAGCGATACTCACCTTTCGCCACCACGCTCCCAGCCCGTCAACAGGGCTCCTGCACCCCTCCAAATGGGTTTCGAGCCTACATTCACACCAACAACAAAACGACCTCCATTTTTCAATTTGACTAACCCAGCTAACTCACTTTACTCTGACCCCGGGGTCCCTTGGGCG
The DNA here is from genome assembly GCF_056783735.1 of Eptatretus burgeri. Taxonomy (NCBI): domain Eukaryota; kingdom Metazoa; phylum Chordata; class Myxini; order Myxiniformes; family Myxinidae; genus Eptatretus; species Eptatretus burgeri. Next base: position 38,637,254 of record NC_140968.1, read on the forward strand.
GGAGTCACTCCTCCCCCCAATCACTCATCGCACCATGCATTCCCCATTCACTCCATACACACAGACCCGCTGGCCTCACTCACTCAACAAGTACTCACCTCACAACTCACCAACACACACACACCGCTGAACTCTGCCATCCTTCTAACTACATCCCCTTACTAACTCGTGCTCCCACGTCGTCCCTTAAACTACAGCACGTTCCTTTTAACACTACGTAGCTAAGCTACGTCCCCGCTACACATCCAAAGTCTGTCTCTGTCTCCAAATAAATCATTAATAAATTTCCCAACCTAAATCTCGCTATAATCCCTCTAACTAATCCATTCCACGGACTCCATGAGGACTTACCCCTGCCCCATGAAGTCGGTCTAACTAAGCTAACCCTTCCCCCTAACTAGTTTCCATCCTGTGCCCCAGGTAAGGGGGTCTTTCACCCCTTGCCCAGGAATCCTGTGCACCCGAAAGTGAGGCTTGCTTTTTTTTTTTTTTTCCATGCGCAGCACCTGCGCGGCAACTCAGAGCTCGCGCACTTTGCACCTGCCCGTGACGTCATGCAGCTGCACGTGTTCCTCGTCCCTCCTTGGACGGTACCATCCGGCAGAGATACCCCTCCTGCCGGATTCCAACCACACGTGCAGCCATGACGTCACCGTGCGCATAAAAAAAAAACACAAGCCCCACGTCTCGAGGGGTTCCCCACGCGAATACATGTGCTTTGCCCGTTGGAGCTTAACACACACGATCGCGTGGAGAACCCGTCCGGTCCAAATCCGTTTACCTGCCTAAACTTTGTCCGTCCGCGGGATCGGCAAATCCACCGCGTGCGTTTCCGGACCGGGACTTCACTCTCGCAAGCGAGCACGTGGTGGCCTCGTGCGTTGCACAGCACGGACCGCGTGCTCACTGCTGGGTGAACCCGGCACGGTCCCCGAAACAACTACAGCCGCTACTCGGCTTTCTCTCCTCTGTCGCCGTCTCCGTCGCCATTCAACCCACGCACACCTGCGTGTTACGACGCACACAGTCCACTCCATCACATTCACACCGGGAGACGCGGCTGCGTGCTCCCGCATGCCAACCGACATCTCCCTCACATACCGCTCTCTCACACACACGGTCTCCCTTGCACTCGGCCGTTCACTCACGCATGCTACCTCCCTCGCACACGTGGCTCCACGCACACACCGTTCCTCACTCACACGCGCGGGGGCACTCACCCGCGGTGCCTCATCCACACTGGCCGTTTCATCCACACACACACGGCCTCTTCCACACTGGCCGTGCTGGGAAGCACGCACTCCGGCACCATCGCCACCACACCACTCACACACGGGGTCGCTTCCACACACGGGGACGCACTCACACCTTGCACCACACACACAGGGACAACCACACTGGGGATTCGTGTCCCCACAAAGGTCTCCGGGGCCTCTATACCCCCCAAGCTCTCCGTGCACCCGTCCACAGCACTCCTCCCCTCAACCTCGCAAAGCACGACCGAACTCACCTGGTCGTGACTCGCCTCAAGGGGGCATGCTCCCTCCCCTCGTTCCTGGAGGAGGCCATCCAGGTGCTCGCACTGGGTCTCCACCCAGTCCACCAGCTCATCCCCATTATCCTCCACTACCTCCGTGTGTGCGTCACTTACCCCGTCTTCATCGTGTTGTCTCTCCTCTATTTTTTTTGTCTCCCGTGTCTCTGCCAACTCTTCACCCTTTACCTCCCTTGTCTCAACTATTATTTCCGTTGTCGTCATTTCGTGTCTCGTCTCACACGTTTTAGTCTCCCCATTTAATTTTTCCCTTTCGGTCACCGTCGATTCTTCTGTCACGACCCTCGCCCAACACGCCCCCCGAATTATTTTTTCACCCGCCTCCACCGCGGGCCTGTCAGCCGTTGCACCCCCTTCCAGCTCGTTTGCTTCCACACGTGGAGTCGCCATTCCCAGCTCCCTGGTCACGGCCTTCATGCCCGCCTGCAGGCATCGGCCCATGTTCTGCGTCTCACCCCGTAGTTCTTTCATTTCTTTTTTCATTTGCTTGCCCATGCTTTTCATTTCGTTTATAAATTCATTTGCGTTTGCATCCATCTTTGCGTTCATGCCTTTCATTTCGTTTTTCATTTCATTTGTGTTTGTATCCATCTTTTCGATCATTTCCGCATTCATCTTTTCGTTCATGCCTTTCATTTCGTTTGTATTTGCATCCATCCTTGCTGTCATTGCCGCCAGCATGGCGCATAGCTGGGCCATGTCGGATGCACTTTGGTGGAGGGGGGGGGGGGAGGTGTCATACACCGCGGCCGCTGCCGCACCCATTTCGGGCTCTGGGTTCAGTTGGGCGAGTCCGTGTTCCTGCACAATCAACATTTCCTGCTCGGGGATTCCATCCTGGACCATGGATCCTACACATTCTACATCCATTTCTAATACCCCCGGCTCCCGCTCGCCTTGAGACGCCATCTTGCTTCTCTTAAAGGGTTAATTTGCTCGCTCGTAATTTGGAGGGAATCGGGGGTCGCTTCTCTCACCCCTGGACCGATTCCCGTGAATTTAGCCGGAGACAGGAGAGCCCGTTTTCCTGTTCTCCGATACCAGTGCCGCGAGGAGGGCGATGAATTTGAATTTGTATCGCACGACCTGACACCAGTGTTACGGATTCGCGCCCGCCGGCGTGCTGACGGCCACGTAACTCGAATCGCGGCACGTCGCCCACCGGACGGACAATCCAGTCGTGACCCTCTCGGACTAACGCCGGGAACCAGTCACGGGTGGACCTTTCGGTCTCACCGCGATCGAGCCAATCAGCCCCCGCGTGGGATAGGGTTGTTCGCCAAATTCGACCTACCTAAGTACCCACACGGAGGGTAGACCGGGCGGTCGCACCTCGCCGCAGGTCGACTTCGGACACGGGCCACTTAAGCGACCCGTTCCGTACTATCCGGATAACTGAGCGGTGTTATTCGTCGACCTCGACGGTTCGATTAATTATCGGGCGTATTCAGCCCACTACCAACCCTTTACGTGAAGCAAGATGAGGATTCAATGAAAGAAATGACGAAGCGAAGCGGGAAACAGTTCAACACAAAGCACATTTATTCGCGATGAACGGAAAGCACACATATTCAATTCCACCAAAAGCACACAGAAAAGAAAAACACAATTCAATTTACACAAAAAGCAAATGAGACAATGCAGATCTACTACCGATTACGCGAGCACACGGCAACAC
>NC_140968.1:38647986-38680486 GCF_056783735.1 Eptatretus burgeri
CCCGACACACATGTAACGTCCAATTACCGAACAACCTGACGAAACATGAATTTAAGGGGGAATCTGCGCTAATGCTATATTTAATAACACACTAAGGGCCATTTCCGCAACAACATATATATATATATATATATATATATATATATATATATATGTATATATATATATATATATATATATATATATATATATATATATATATATATATATATATATATATATATATATATATATATATATATATATACATACAGTAAGTCCTCGCTTTTCGCAAGGGTTGCGTTCCTGGAAAACCTTATGATAAGCGAAACTGTGTTAAACAAAACATATTTTCCCATAGAAACCAATGTATTAAAGGGGGGATGTGTTTTTGGCTTGGAATTTTTTGGACATAAACACAAATAAACAAAACACACTCCTCGAGTCGTGGAGACTTACCCCGAGGCTGGAAGAACGGAGTTGATTGCGGTGGACAAGTCACACTTGCGGAGTGGCAGAATCGTCCCCCTCTTCACTTGACACTGTGCTGTCACTTTCTTCACCAGCAGGAACGGTCTCTTGGCAGCTGGTTGAAAGAGCATCCTGGATGGTGGATGGAGTTGGTGCTGCATCGTTTGGCTTGAAAAATGCATGGAGAGTGGGCTGGATGGCTTTCCTTTTCTTTGCTGCATAACGTTCCTTGTAGCAACAAAGGGCATCATAAACAACACAGCTAAAATCAGTGCTCCTTTCACGATTTGGATCTTGCTCGATAACAAATTCTGTGGCACTTTCAAACGAGCTGAGGATTTGGCTGAGGTTTTTCATGGTGAGATGCTCGGATGAAGGTGTCACAGCATCTTCTTCTTCCTCAAGAGCCCACTGCTGTTCCAACTCCATAAGATCTTCATTGCTTAAGGGTTCTGCATGAGACTCCAGTAAGTCATCCACGTCCTCTTCGTCAACCTCTTCAAACCAACCTCCTGCGCCAGGTCTACAATTTGACTTTTAATCAACGGAACATCAGCAAACCCCGTGAAATTGTGGACACACTCGGGCCACACTTTCTTTCACACAGCGTTTATTGTGGAGGCACTCGCCTCCGCCCATGAATCCTCAATGTTTTCCAAAGCCATTTTTATGTTGTATGTTCTCCAAAACTCCTTGATTTATAGCTTGTCCTTATCAGTTTTTTTTGATAAGCTGCAGCATGGTATGCTTAACATAATAGGCTTTAAAAGCAGCAATAACTCCCTGATCCATAGGCTGTAAAAGTGAGGTAGTATTTGGTGGTAAAAATACTACCTGCACGTTTTCACACCAGTCTTCCATTTGCTGAGGATGGGCTGGAGCATTGTCTACAAGCAGCAAAGATTTGTTGTCAATGTTGTTCTCCTTTGAGATACTTCTCAACATGATTGGAGAAGTAATTGATCATGTAATCGTGGGTCAATGCCCTAACAAACGACGCGCTTTTTCTTGTATCACAGCAAGAGATAAAGGCATGCGACGTTTAGTTTGATCTTCTATCCACACACATAATAAACGCTTCATATTGTGCATGGCACCATCTCTCATTCTCGTTAGTGTCGTTGCACTCGAACTGGTCGCAATCTGTGATATTTTCTTTATCTTTGCCGAACTTTGAACGATCGAATGTACAGTCGATGCAGCGATTGCTGCGCGCGGCCGATTTCCGTTGTCCCTTCACCTCGTTCATGTCTTTTAATTATATCCAATTTCACCTTCAATGTGACAGCCTTTCGTTGTTGCTTGAAACGAGGTGTGCTCGGCAAAAGACTTGCGGGTCGCTTGGGATTCATACTGGAAGGTATGCAGGCGAGCGTGAAGAGAATACGTACAGTACAGCATACAGTACATGCGCAGTAAAGTGAAAGTGTGTTTATGCGCATCCTGTGTGATTGTTGTTTTTTGCAGGCAGTTTGAAACTTTTTTTTGCGTTTTTCCTTGCAATGACATTACGATAGGCATAAAATGTTTGCGATAATTGAAAAATTGGTCATTAAAACTAAATTACGAAAAATCAAAACAACGATATGCGAACTTCCGGTTAGCGAGGACTTACTGTATGTATATATGTATATATGTATATATATATATATATATATGTATATATATATATGTATATATATGTATGTATATATATATATGTATATATATGTATGTATATATATATATATGTATATATATGTATGTATATATATATATGTATGTATGTATATATATGTATATGTATATATATGTATATGTATATATATATATGTATGTATATATATATGTATGTATATATATATATATATATATATATGTATATATATATATATGTATATATATGTATATATATATATATATATATGTATGTATATATATATATATGTATATATATATATATATATATATGTATATATATATATATATATATATATATGTATGTATATATATTTGTATATATATGTATGTATATATATTTGTATATATATGTATGTATATATATATATGTATATATATGTATGTATATATATATATATGTATGTATATATATGTGTATGTATGTATATATATATGTATGTATATATATGTGTATGTATATATATGTGTATGTATATATATATATATATGTGTATATATATATATATATATATATGTATATATATATATATATATGTATATATATATATATATATATATATATATATATGTATATATATATATATATATATATATATATATATATATATATATATATATATATATATATATATATGTATATGTATATATATGTATATATGTATATGTATATATATATATGTATATATATATATATGTATATATGTATGTATATATATCTATGTATATATATATATATGTATGTATATATATATATATGTATATATGTATGTATATATATATATATGTATATATATGTATATATGTATATATGTATATATGTATATATGTATATATGTATATATATATATATATATATATATATATATATATATATATATATATGTATAATAAGCCTGGTGTTGGCGCAGTGGTTAGGGCAGCAGCTTGGGATCCAAAAGGTCCTGAGTTCAATCCCCGTTTGGCCACTGAATTAATACACCAGGGGGTTCACTCAGCCTGTCATCCTTCCGAAGTCGGCGAAATGAGTACCAGTGTACTGGGCCGGTGTATACCCCGGTTAAAATAGGTGGACCATATCCCTGTGTGTCGTGAGAGGCGACCAGGGTTGCGTCAGGAAGGGCATCCGGCGTAAAACATGTGCCAAATCACAATGCGGATCATATAATATGGATGATCCGCTGTGGCGACCCCTAACGGGACCAGCCGAAAGAAGAAGATATGTATATATATGTATATATATATATATATATATGTATATATGTATATATGTATATATATATATATATATATATATGTATGTATATATATATATATATATATTTATATATATATATATATATATATGTATGTATATATATATATATATATATTTATATACACATACATATAACATTTAAGCATTTTATTCCTATGCCTGGTATTGACGTAATTCTTAGGGTGGTGGGCTTGGGATCCTACGTTCCTAAGTTCAGAGTATGGTCTCAATGGATGGATTTTATTCCTTACAAAAAAATTGCAGAGACCAAAAAAAAAAAAAAAATTTTTCAGAAAATTGTAAAAACGTAGAGGGATGAAATCTCAAAAAACAACCAAACAAGGTCGGAATGACACCACATTACGATACCACAATAAAACACCACAATCCTCTTATTGGTTACCATCATGGCATCTTTGATATTTTACTTTTGTTTTGGGATTGTGATGGTGTGTGTGTGTCAGTGTTTTTTTTTTACAGCCATTTTTCCCTGCTGTGCAGGGGTTTGGCTTTTTCTTGAGGCAATGTTTTATGGCCGGATGCCCTTCCTGACGCCAACCCTGGTCGCCTCTTACGACAGTGTGTGTCAGTGTGTCAGTGGATTTTGCACATGAAACAATGGGGACTATTGGTAAAGGAGAAAGATTCATAAACCAATTGAAGCGAAGAAAGCTGGCATCCAAGGCTGAAAGAGTTCCACAAACAAACTTCACTGCAGTAGCTTCAATGATCCCATGTTACTTGACCCAGGAAAGAATAAAGGAAATAACTGACATAGCAAGACAGCAAGCAATTGAAGACATAAACCGGTGACCCAAGGAGAGAGAGGATCAGCATAAAAAACTAAAATCTGGACAAAGAAGGAACTAGTCGGGCACTCGGTAGAGCGCTTACCTCCACCAGGCTGATTACTTTACATTTTGTATCCCACTGATTAGCTGGATCTAGATTCGGACCTGAACTAAAATCTAATCGAATTGTTCTGGTTACCTAACCAACTCGTCCACCAAGTTTCGCCTATCACGCAATGGTGAAGAATCGCTTTAAAAAAATCTCGGATCCAGATTTGGATCTTCACCAAAATCAAATCGATTCTTCCTTGTAACATAAACCAACCTGTCCACCAAGTTTTGTCCGAACTCTCAATTTTTTAAGATATCGTGCTTATATGTATGTCGTTTTTGGCCCGGTATCTCAATGGTAAAAATAATCACTTTAAAATTCTCAGATCCGGATTTGGATCTTCACCAAAATCTAATCATTTCGTCCTTGTCACATATCCAACTCATCGCCAAATTTCGTCCAAATCCGTCCACAATTTTTTGAGATGTTTTTTCACAAACAAACAGACAGACAAGGGTGAAAACATAAACTTCATCCACCTTCAGTGGCGGAAATAAAAATGGACGTTATTATGGGCAATGGAATATGCCGGACGAAAAGGCATGAGGAAAAAGTGCAAACAACTGGGAACACATGATTAACTGAAGATTATGCCCTGATAAAGGTAATTTTCAGAGGGCAGCATTAAACACAAAGAAAAACAATATCCTCAAACAGAAAATATTAATGCAAGAGAAACGAAGAATAAGAGATGAACAAACTGAAGAGGCAATAAGAAATGACTGGTCACCTATAAATGGTGACCTACCACCAATGCCACAATGGAATGACAGGATATACGTTTGGGATGAGATTCCCAGAGGAAACAGAAAAGAAAACAACCAACAGAACTTACTGGCTACACAGAAAATAGAACAAGAGAAGAAAATAGAAACAGATGAGATTTCAAATTTTATCAAAATAACAGAAACAGAAATTGGGCAACAGAGAGGAGAACTGAATGAATAAACAAAACTGAAAACCACAACTGGACCAGAGAATGACAAAAGGAAATGTTGCAGCAGCACACGTAGAGAAAGATCAACTCTAAGATACTAACTCAGGTCAAATAGCACCCTTTTTTTTTGCATACATTGTCGAGGCTCGTATGAGAGCTAACACACAACAAGGGGGGCAGAAGACAAGAGGGGTGGGAGAGGGAAGGACAAAACACTGGGGAACAGAGACATTAGGAGATCTGTGGAAATGAGAGGTATGGGGCAGGGAACACGGGGTATACAAGATGTACACTACAGGGACTTTCATGAAGGAAAGCATGGAATTTGAAGGAGGTGGGTTTGGGCTGGATTAATGGGGGTAGAAAATATCGTGGTTTTGGATTGGGGAAGATAAGAGGTGGTGGTGAACAGCTGTTTTGAAGGCTTAGAGGAAAGAATGGGATTGAAGAGAGTGTGGAAGTTTATTCCAAAGGTGGGAAAAAAGAGGAATGAAAGAGTGAAGGTGAGCAGTGATTCGTGATTTTGGTAGTTTTACTCATGTCAGAACAAACTCATGTCAGAACAGCTGTCGATGTTGTACACAAAAACAATGGTTTAAAGTTTGATTATCACCTCTACTACCCCTCCCCAACCTTTCCAAAATGGAAAGTACTTTTGTCCAAAAGTTTGATTGCCCTCCCTGAATCGCTGCATAACCATTTACTCTTACTACAGTCTCCAGACCTAAACGTCTGCATATTTTTCAGGTGGAGTATGTGTTGAAAAAACTTTTCTTACAATGTTGCTGCTCTGATATTGTAAATAAACTCATGTCAGAACAGCTGCACACAGAAAGACATGACAGCATCTGTGGAGTAATTGACTGGCACATCTGTAAACATTTCAACATCCCGGTCTCAGAACCCTCATGGAAACACAAACCAAGACCGATCCTTGAAAGTGAACAAATAATGCTTACATATGACAAGATGATCCCATCAAGTGTAGACATTGCAAACAAAGTAATGCGTCCAGACTTCGTGCTCAAACACAAAAGGAAAAGTCAGCATTGTTGATCGAGGTTTCAGTTCCCAATGACTTTCGATTGAACGCCACAGAAATCAGCAAAATGACCAAATGCCAAGATCTGAAAAATGAGGTCAAGAGGATGTGGAAATTGAATAAAGCTGAATTTGTACCAGTGATAGTTAGAGCTAGATGAATGATGAAAAAAAACCTTAATGGGTGTTTAAAAATCATTCTGGGGAATATCACTCCAAACGAACTACAGGTGGAGGTTATCAGAGGTTCAGTGAAGATTTTGAAAAGAGGTTTTGGAACCAGGCTATGAGAACGAAGTTTCACAGTTTGGGTCATAAATCATGATCCTTTACTAAAGGAGGAGGAGGAGATAAAACTTCTTGAAACCCGCAAATGGAGATAACGTGTGTGTGTGTGTGTGTGTGTGTGTGTGTGTGTGTGTGTGTGTGTGTGTGTGTGTGTGTGTGTGTGTGTGTGTGTGTGTGTGTGTGTGTGTGTGTGTGTGTGTGTACATATATATATATATATATATATATATATATATATATATATATATATATATATATATATATATATATATGTGCCAGCTGTCGCTGTTTCAACCTGAAACGCAGAAATCCTCCTCGGAGAGAAAAAAAATTCAGCAAAAGTCGCTTCAAATTAATCAACACCTTTGAGAAAAAAAAATCATTGTTTTCATTTGAACAAATGATTGAACCTGGGCGGTGGATAAAACAATCGACCGCTGCTTTGATCACTCCCGAATGTTTTTTTTAATTAAGAAATATGAGGTCCCTCTAAAAAGTAACGGGACTGACTTCATAGAAATTTTATTCAAAATAATATATTGAAATCACAGCTTGTCCCCTTCAAAATAGTTTCCCTCCAGTCTCACACACTTGTCCATCCTCTTCTTCCACGCTTCGATGTACCCCCGGAAGGCTTCTTCTGGAAACCTCCGGAGCTCCATCGTCACGGCCCTTTTGATGGCCTCCACATCAGGAAATCGGGTCTCCTTGATCAACCCTTGAGCTTAGGGAATAGGAAAAAAATCACAAGGGGCCAAGTCTGGTAAATACGGGGGTTGCTCCAGAGTTGGCACGTTCCTCTCCGCCAGAAACTATCGGATGCTCAGGGCACTGTGAGCAGGGGTGTTGTCATGGTGGAGCACCCAGGCGTTGTTCTCCCACAGATCCCTCCTCTTCTCCCAGACTGATCTCATGATGTGCCGGAGGATCTCCTTGTACACGTATTGATTCTCCCGTAATTCACCGCCAGTAATGACTCTCCCGAGCAGGTCTGGATCGTCCTCGAGGCGCTCGATAATGTCTGTCTCTTTGCTGTTTCTGGTCCTCGGACAACAGCTTGGGGACCATTTTTGCGTACACCTTGCGCATTTCGAGATTTTCAGGGATGATGCTCCAGACAGTCTTCTTGTTGATGGAAAGTTCCTCAGAAATCATTCGCACCGTGAGTCGACGATCTGTGCGCACCATCTGTTTCACACGCTCGATGTTGTCCGCCATTCTGCTCGTTGAAGGTCTTCCAGACCGTGGATCGTCTTCAACCGCCTCCCGTTCCTCTTTGAACCTCTTGTGCCATTCAAATGCACGTGTACGTGACATCGTTTCTTCCCCGTCGACTTGCTGCAGCGTTGCGTAGGATTTGGAAGTTGTTTTGTCAAGTTTGGCAAGAAACTTCAGATTGGCTCTCTGCTCATGACTCATAGCGCGACGACTCAGACTAGACAACATGTAAAGCACGACCTATCAAAAAAAATCGCACAATGAGTGCAGTCAACCATCACCAATCATATATATTGCTGGAATGTTGCGAAAGACTGACGCAACCGTTCATTCAAGTTGTGTAAGTGGAGCACACAGCAGGCTCAGTCCCATTACTTTTTAGATGGACCTCTTATGCCATGATATATTTGCTGATAACAAATGTGTTTTTTTTTTGTTTGTTTTTTTATTTCACAAAACTCTATACATTATATTTGCAGGCTTATGCTGTCTGATTGCCCGCGCCCTGAAACGCAGAAATATTCCTTGGAGAAAACAGATTACGTGAAAATTGCTTCGTATTAGGCCAAACCTACAGGAATATTATAATACTGCTCAATTTAGCTCTTTCAATCAGCACAAGAATAAAAGGGTTCCTTTTATTTTTATTTTTTTATCGTGGTATTTTTACCATGGGCTTCCAACTAGTTCATCATATTTTTTAGAGGAGAGGCTACCACACATTCCTCTGTCACTGAACATTGCCTCTCTACACCCATTGTTTGTCCAAGTCCACCTCTATATTGGCCTTAACTAAGCTGGGAGATATTGGCCTTAATTAGGCTCTACGCTCATCCATTTGTGGTTTATTGAAGCCGCTGCGGGTGTACCCCAGGCTGTAAGTCCAGCCCAGGCTTTAACCTGTTGTGCTACTTCCTCAGGCTATGAGGGAAGATTACCATCTTGCTTGGGTATTTTACAAAAAAAATTGCTATTTGGCCTCTCCAGCCATGGCTACAATTGTGACATTCCAATGAACGTTAGCTCGCAGGTTCTACTTTCCTGACCCTCAGGATCCTGTCCACACCATGCATTGTATTATCTCTCTAGCCTACTGGACTGAGCAGCAAGATCACCTCGGTACGGTCTGAACATACCCCACTCTTTGGCTCACCCCTCGGCTGTATTCAAACTCGGTTTTCAATCCATGAGACTGAAGCCAAAGGACCTAAAAGCCTGCCCATCTAGATACCTGGCCTGCCCCAATGCCCATTGGGTTTGCATGAGATTTTGGCAGATTTGAAATGAAGGTGATGGCAAAAGGGAATTTTGACCTGCATATCCCAAGGTTTACTTATTTGCATTATTTATGCACATCATTTCCTTGTGCTAATTCCTTATCCAAACAAATATATGAAATAAGAATGCGCTGCGCTTGGGCCTTGGCCCTTAGTTCGGCCTGAGAGCTGACTTCAGAAGAACAACAAACAAAAATACAGTTTTTGCAACAGTAGTCATGATTTCTCATTATTGATGTTGTAAAACCCTGTCAAGTTGTTTAATTTGTCAAATGTCGGTAGTCCAAGTTTCTTCAATGTTCAGAAATTATGAACTTTGGATTACACTCAGGCTGGATTTAAGTTTTATCTCTCACTGATCCCATACTTTTCTCAGTCGACTGAAAGATAGGTTTTGTAGGTTTTGCAATCGTGTAGTTTATTTCCTAGTCTGTATTACAGTTGGTGGCAATGTTGCTCGCGTGGTATACAAAGTGGTATCAATAACTTCAAGCTTGGATCCACCTATGGAAACATCTGGGGATTGGTAGCCTGTATCAGGTACTGGTTGGTGGAACACTTCAGTTTTCTTCAAACCAATTGTTAAGCCGAAGTTTCTTGCTTGAGAGGCAAACCTATTTATAATCAGTTGACTATCCTGAAGGTTATTGGCAACCAGTATGAAGTTGTCCAAGTAAAGGTGTTCTCATGTTTCCCCTTAAGTTTTCAGATTTTTTTATTTTCCATCTGGGCACGGGTTTTTTCAGAATGCAGGAGTTGAGGTTGGCCATAGATTTATCGGGCATAGGAGAGAGGAACAAGACTGTGTATTTAACAACACAGAGTTTGCTGGGTGTATATAGATTACAGTAGATGTTAGAATGATTTATATTGAAGTAGATCTTCGTGTGGACTCACACACAGACAATACAATAGCCAACCCTTTGAGAACAGGTCGGACTAATAACCCCACAGGGTTTGGGCTGATACACAGCCTTTCTTAATGCCATTTATAATTGAAATCTCGTCCGACATCTTAGTGTCTGACCATTCAAGCCCTCATTTCCTTGTGGAGCTTAAAAAAAAACAGTTTTAAACTTTATTTCTGAACTCCGTCGGCCAGAAAACTTCTTGGTCACAAGCCTCGATGTTGTACACAAAAACAATGGTTTAAAGTTTGATTATCACCTCTACTACCCCTCCCCAACCTTTCCAAAATGGAAAGTACTTTTGTCCAAAAGTTTGATTGCCCTCCCTGAATCGCTGCATAACCATTTACTCTTACTACAGTCTCCAGACCTAAACGTCTGCATATTTTTCAGGTGGAGTATGTGTTGAAAAAACTTTTCTTACAATGTTGCTGCTCTGATATTGTAAAATATTGTGAATTTATTGATGACATCAAGTATCAGTTTCCTTCTTCTTCACCCCCTCCCACCATTCCCATTCTTCTGTCACTCTCACCCCTCTCTTTTCCATGTGAAACCTGCAGCAAAAGCCAGGGATTAAGTGGTCGAACTCTCAGAAAGATTCCATTCCTGGCTCATGCACTGTTTGTGCAGGTAGGTGCAGGTTTGTTCACCTATTTGATTGCACTAAAGATGCACAACTAGACATCACACACCTCTGATTAAATGTAGTGGGGCAAAGCTGTGGGAGCTAAAATTCTCTACTTACTGCATTGCTTTATCGCATACGAAACTGTAGTTAGGGGAGGGGGGCGTTGGAGGGAGTAATTTCTTCCAATTGTGTTTATTTATTTTCTCAAGGAATCACCAGTAACGCTTGAGTGTTTCCTGGAATGCTTGTCCAAAACTGTGGATCGGCAGTTTTGTGAAAATGACAACTTCATTTCTCCACACTGAAGTGTTATTTTCAAAGTCCTGCATTCCTGCCTTGGTATGAATTTTCTTGTCCAAACACTGTAGATATTATATGGTTACAGAGCAAGTTATTTGTACTCGATACAAAGGATGATAAAATGGACAAAAATGTTTTTAGAAGATTATTCTGGATTAACTTGACACTGGCTTTTAAACGAACCATGTGCTGAGGTGAATCCAAGGGAAAAATCACCCATTCCGTCCATTGGTGCATTACCCAAGAGTCACCTCAGGTTTATCTCATAATCCAACGAATGTGGGAGTCAATTAATCTTTGAAAACATGTTTCTTCAAACTCTCAAGGTTATTGCTGAGTAGAACTTGCTCTACTCTTGATTTTCCAAAAAGTTGACTTCACATCTGTGTTTCTTATCATAACCAAAGATGTCAAATGGTTTATAACTTACCTGATGCAAGTGCAAATACCAAAGGAACTTTTACACGTCAGCTCGGGCATGTTTTAGAGTGCCTTTAAGAGCATGAAGCAAGCATTGCACGGCTTCTAAGTTGTATCACACCAGTTATATGCTCGTTTTGCTACGAACGTTGGTTTTGTGAATTGGCAATAAAATATTCTGGGATTCGCATTGACAAATTGCTTCAGCAATCGGCTGGCTTAAGAGATGTTAAATAGCCAATAAAATGTTGGTTAGCTTTTTGAAGAGTAACCACACCATGGCTCTGGTGAAGGTTTACTTTTCTTGTAAATATGCTCAATATAGATTTTGGCTGTTTTTTGGAAACTTTCATTTAACGTTAATTAGACATGATTAGTTTATCATTCTTTAATTATTATGTATTTAATATTGCAGTATAATATCACACTTGAATTTCAATTTATCCAACCATGGCTCCACTGACCCATTTTGCCATTTTACCCTTCGTCACCTCACCCCTCCATGAACCTCGATCTATTATATAAAGAAAATGCATTCATTCTTCAAATAATTGCCCACCCAAGAAATGGATTCTTTGTTTAATGCTATCATATGTAATTTTGAAAATTGTTTTGTGGCAATTATTCATCGTAATTTTTTGACATTCTTCCGTGGAGGATGTTTACATCGGATTTGTTTGTTATTTTTAAATGTTGATTAAAGTGTTCACAATGAAATGAAAGATCCTTTTAACATCATTATTTATTTATTTGCATAAATCTAAAGCTCATGGTTGAGGTTGTACGTAAATCCTGTGATGTTCAGGGTACCATTGTATTTTGCATAAATTTACAATGACATGAGTGGACAACATGGGTGAAATTCTTCCGTATATGTATGGAAATCCTTATTTTTGAAACGCCCCTTATGGAAGTTTCTTTATTTTCGTTATCAGAAAAGCATGCCACGATTGTCGGTCATTGAGGTGCTATTCCGATAAGCTGATTTGTTTGTTAACCCATTTCATCCGGTTGGGGTACAATGCTAACACATCATGACCACGATTATGTGAATTACTCCCATGGTAGTTTTTTTAATGAAGTATTTTTGTCGAAGTTAGCCAGGTACAAAAGCTTGTAAACATCTTACTGTGATCAAATATCTGCCAGGCAGGAGATCTTCGAAGTCGATAAATATGGAAATGGTGTCCATTGTTGGATTTTCCCATTGCCGTTTCCTTCTATGAACTTCACGCAAAATACCGAAGTGCCGACTTTATATTGCACAAAGTAAAGACTCATTTCTGCTGCATACAAAATCTGAGAATGTCTGTTGGTTGCAATGCAGTTTGTGACCACATCGATGTGAGACCAATAAATCTCAACAATTGGCTTTGATGCAGGAGGAGGCCATTTGGCCCATCATGCCTGTGCTGCACCACCACCACCATTGAATAAATCATCACACCCAGGAAGGGCACGGTTGGCATGCTGGATAACAAGGTGGTCTTTGCTGGTACAGGAACATAATGGAACAGGAAGCACACACTGGCGCCCATGTATAACAAGCTCCGTTTGCAGTGGCGCTATGTTAGGGTGTGGGCACTGTCCGAAGGCGTCCTTTGGCAAGGCGAGATGATAATCTGGAGGTGCAGGAAGGCAGTTGCAGTGGTGAGGCATATGGGGGTTGGTGTCGTGGTTGAAGCGGTGCTGTTGGGCAATGGCGATGTGTACTTTGGGTGAAGGCTGGAAAGGTGAACTTGAATGGTGGGTTTTGAGTGAGATGGAAATAAAGTCCAATGTGTTTGAAGCAGACAGAGTGGTTATCGCTGGTATTAAGAAATAATTGCTATTAATAGGCTATTGTGGTGGTGGTCGTGACAGTTTTATTCTGGCATGCAGATTCAAATGTAGTTTTGGCATGCATATTGCATATGTAAATGGAGTGGTTAGCAGAGAGTGCTCAATCATGTAGGTGACAAAACAGAAGATGCTGGAAAAGTGAGGAAACCTGAACTAATCCCTCAAAGCATATTCCCTTTGTAACCCATTATACACAAGGCTCACATGAGCTAACACACGGAATGTATAATAAAGGGAGCAGAAGACAAGATGGGAGAGGGAAACACAAAACAGTGGGGAATAGACACATGGGATCTGTGGAAGGGAGAGGGATGGGGCCATGTACACAGGGTAAACAAGATGGACACTACAGGAACTTTCAGGAAGAAAAGCAGGGAATATGAAGGAGGTGGGTTTGGGGTGGATTAACAGGGGTTGAAACGATCATGGTTTTGGGTGGGGGAAGATGAGAGATGGTGGTGAACAGCTATTTTGAAGACCTGGAGGGAAGAGTGGGATTGAAGAGAATGTGGTAGTTTGTTTCAAAGGTGGAAAAAATGAAGAATGAAGGTGAGCAGTGATTCTTGATTTTGGTAGTTTAATCAGAAGGGGGTTGCTGGCGGACCTTGAGCGCCCAGCGGAAGTATGGGCGGGACAGATAGCAGACAGAGCAGGAGGGGCGAGGCCAGAGAAGATATGGTAGAACACAGAAAGACCACCGACCTGCCACCGGTGAGAGACCCAAAGACTCAGAGTCATCACGGGAGATACCAATTATTTTAAATGCCTTGGTTTCCACAGCATGAAGCTGAGAAAGGTGAGAGGCGGGAGCACCAACCCACAGGGCAGAGCAGTACTGCATCAGGCTGCGGATGAAAGCTTTGGACGTGGTCAGGAGCTCAGGTGTGCCAAGAAGGACTTTGCATGACGGAGGATGCCCAATCGGTGACTGGCTTTGGAGGCCAGCTTGGACATGTGGTTTTCCCAGGAAAGATTATGGCAGATCGTGAGGCCCAAAGGTTTGAATGAAAGGACTTCTTCGAGAGGATTGTTGAGAAAGTAGATTGGGGTGGGGGGAGGGGGATTCCATACAGTCCTTTCGAAGAGACATAGTGAGAGTGTGACATTTGTCAGGATTGAAAGACATGTTCCATGTGTTGGACCAGCTTGTGATTTTATCCAGATCTGCAAAGAGCAAAGAAGCTGCTGCTTGCCGGTCTGAGGGATGACAGATGGTATGGCAGAGGGTGGAGTCATCAGCAAAGAGATAAAGAGGATTTTCCAGAGTCAGAGAGATCATTGATGAAAATGACAAAAAGCACAGGGCCCAGAACACTGCTTTGAGGAACTCCAGCCTGGATAGAAAGAGGGTATGAGACAATTCCATTAAGGGCCACACGTTGACTACGACAGGAGCGGAAGTCTGCGAGCCAAGAGTGGAGTTTGCCTTGGATACCATCGGAAGAGAGTTTGGTGAACAGGGCGGGGTGCCAGACCGTATTCAGAGCGCGCGATATGTCTAGAGAGATGGCTCTGATCTCATGTGGCATTAAGGACCTCCATCCATTGTTGGGAAAGCAGGAGCAGCAAGTCCAGGGAAGAGTGACCTGGTCTGAATCCAAATTGATCATCAGAAATCAAGCCATTGGAGAAGGAAAGATTTAATGTCTGAAGCGATGATGGATTCCGTAACCTTAGTGATGATTGTGAGAAGGCTGATTGGTCTGTAGTTGCAACGATCTGTTTTTCCACCTTTTTTGTTTGGTGGTAATGTTTGCTGATTTCCAAGCAGAAGGCAGATGACTGTGAGCAAGAGCAACAGAGCAGGTTTTTCGGACACATGGTCTGATGCCGTGTGGACCAGTTGCAGAATCTGAGTCAAGGTTTGACAACAAACTCTCCACCTTGTCAGGAGAAAAGGACACAGAATCCAGGAACAGCTGGATGTGACTGGGTATGCTGGGTACAGAAAGCAATGGGTTTGGGACACAGGATTTAGAAGCAAACACAGAGTTTTGGCATTTAGCCTTTTCACATGCAGTGTCAGCTGTGCAGCCATTTGAGGTAAGGGAGGAGATGGAGTGGGAACATACACCAGAAACAGTCTTAACCAGTGTGACCACTCCTTGGCTTTTTCTCAAGATCTTGGCTATTCGTTGTTCATCTTGACGTCTTGGTTTTCTATAGGTTTTCTTGGTGTCTTGGTTTTCTATAGGTTTTCTTGGCGTATAGGTTTTCTATTGTTATCGCTTTTCCGAAACCTTGTGAATTCTTGGCTTTTTTCATTGGCTCACCTTGGCATTTATGAAAATGAGGAGTGGTCACACTGGTCTTAACTAGATGCCACCAGGACTTCGAGGAGGGAGACAGGTTTGAGAGTTCAGACTTGAGATTAGAAAGATCTTGTTTCCTCAGGGTAGACACACTTCTTCCGAGCTTTGTGGAAGGAACTGAGTTTGCCTTTAGTTGGATTTGCCTTCCATGAGGCGAAGGTAAGTTGTTTCAGGACAACTGCCTCATCACAAGCTTCAGTGTACCATGGGCAGGAGGAAGGGTAGGACAACTAAAGACGAGATGGGATAAAGGCTGGAAAGGTTTAAATAAATGACGTCTCATTTGGGGTGACGAGATGGACAGACAGAGAGAGAGAGAGAGAGAGAGAGAGAGAGAGAGAGAGAGAAAGAGAGAAAGAGAGAAAGAGAGAAAGAGAGAAAGAGAGAAAGAGAGAAAGAGAGAAAGAGAGAAAGAGAGAAAGAGAGAAAGAGAGAAAGAGAGAACAAAATTAAACCTGTCCTGCGTGGCATTGCTCACACCTGGTGTGGCAGATTCACCCTTACTGTGCTATGTGGTGTCTCCAGATGTCCACCGCACACCACTGAACCGCAAAGGACCATGCAGGAACCAGGGTGCAGCAAGCAGGAACCAACAGGTGATTGGGTGATGTGGACATCAGGCAAGGATAGGTAGCTCCTGCTCATTGGCAGGAAGCCAGTGATTCATGGTCTTTTTAGCTTTGACGTAATATCCCAACTCTGCCACGTCCCCTCCAATAAATGTCCATGGTGCTGCAATTATCTGCAAGTGCATCATTTCAATCGAATGTTGGAGATATGTGTGGCGTTTCACAGGTCACATGTTGCAAGGTGATTAATCGCGTCACTTCAGCCATTTGTGCGAAGAAAATGCACTTTATACTGTTACGAATTCCCGCCCGCCGGCGTGTGGACAGCCGCTTTTTAGCCGAATCACGGCCGTATGCTCACCGGACGGACAATTCAGTCGCGACTTTCCGGAACAATGCCGAAAACCAGTCACGGGTGTGCTCCAAGCGCACACCATGGCCTCGTCAATATTCTACCTGCGCGCGACAGGGTCAATCGCCGAATTGTCGATATACCTAATTATTCGCGCGAGCAGCCTACTGAGAGACCGTACCTCAGCGAGGTCTGCTTGGACACGAACCGCTTAAGCGGTACGTTCCGTTCTGGGATAACCGAGCGGGGTATTATCGCGAGACCTCGCTGGACCCGATTCTTTTATCGGCTATCAAAAAACCCGCTACCATTCCAAAATGCAATATGGCGTTTCAATGGGGAAAAATGACACGACGAACAGGTTCACATTCAAATAAGCACATTTATTTACGAACATAAGCACGTAAGCAGTCAAGCAATCAAGCAGGTATGCAATCAATGGGGGGTAGGGACAAAACACGAGCAAGACAAGAGCTACAACCGTTTATTTACTATGTACACACTTAACAGTTCTACTTACGGACATGGCGCCACACCGTTCACACAAAAGCAAAGAAAAGCCCCAGGACAGACGAGGGGCAGACTGGACCCCTTGGGGTCTTTATTGACACGGAGCTGTGTAGACCACAGAGGCTCCGCGAGACCGGGCTGGCAACCTTCACCTCGCCCGCGGCGTCCCGTCTCCACGACCCACGGTAAGGCACGGCTCGGCAGGCCACGCGCCTTGGCTCCGCTGCTCTCTCCCCTCCTTTCCACATGCCTCTACAACCTCCCGCAGCCGACGACTCAGAGAGGGACCACTACCTCCAGACCTCCAGACCTCCAGACCTTGACAGACTTTGACCCAGGCAGAGAGCGACCACGACTTGCAGACCTCCAGACCCACAGCCCCACTGACCAGACCTCTCGTTCCGCGTGCCCTTTTATCTCGACGTCGCATCGCCCTCCCTTCGCGGCATGCGGGGGAGGAAAATTCCAGGATAGATCGGCCCGGCTCTTTTGTTTTAAGTACTGCCTCCCCGCGTCTCTTCCGCACGTGCTTTTCGTTGGGGGGGGGGGGAGGGGTGAGGCCGTCGTCCGTTCTCTCCCGACGAATGTCAGGCTTCTCGCAACCCTGCTGAGGTGGAAACGCGGTGGTGGTGGTGTGGTTGGCGTTATGGTGGCGTGGCTGGCGTTTTGTGGTGGACTTGGTGGTGTGGCTGGCGTTTGTGGTGGTCATGAGGGTGGTGTGGTTGGGTGGTGGTTAAGGTGGTTGTGAAGGTTGTGGTTAATGTGGCGTGGCTGGCGCTTTGTGGTGGTAGTAATGGCGGTTGGTCCAAAATAACGATAGCAAAAGAAAAATGGCTAACTCAAAGATCACAGCCCCGATTACACAAATAAATCCCATTAGACAAAGGTGGGGAAATCTATCTGAACACGGACTTATCAGCATAACTGATCTAACGACCTATATGATGCTCTGCGAATTTCCACAGCCGTAACAATACATTATTATCCGGGTACTCCAGAAGGAAGGAGAACTGTAACAGAAGGATTCTATGCGATATCACAATTTCCTGAGGTTATTGGACATATTTATGGATCTCATGTGCCAATTGTAAATCCTGGTGGTCCAAATGCCCTCAGGTATATGAACAGAAAAGGCTATGACAGCCTACATTGCCAATTTGTGTGCGACCATCTATTTCTGTTCACTAATGTAGTTGCCAGATTTTATGTGTCAGCACATGACTCGAGAATCTTTGAATTGTCACAGCTATTTGAGAAATTCCAGAGAGGAGAATACTGAGGCATTTTGTTGGGGAATCCCGCGTACACGTGCCGTACATTCATGCTGACTCCGGTGCACATTCCAAGGTGCGCAGCAGCCGAGAGGCCACAACCAGGCAAAAAGGAGTACGAGGGGAGTGATTCGAATGAACCTTCATTTGCTCAATTAAACCCATTCGTTGCTCAATGGAAAATTGTCCCCTCTTTTCTTTGCCAACATGCTGCTGCCGTTGGAACACACAAACTAAAACTTGTTGTATGGTGAGGCCAATGCAGAGTCGTTGAGGTTAATTGGTTTGGTAACGTCCAATATGGTGAGCTGAACAAAATGAATGATTAAACAGAATGAAATATTACTTAGATGTGCATAACTAAATTGTTGTTTAGCTGTTTGTATACACACAGATAAACTGATGTTAATCTCCTTTTGTAAATAGCTATTTAAACAGCTAATTTGCTGTGTTGTACAAACATGGTTTTGTCAGCGTTTAAGGATTAGGCATGTGTTAGCAAGACGTTCACTAAACACCTGATGTAAATTCGGCCCATATAAGGGTATGGAAGGAGTGGAAAAACGTCACCAGATTATGGATACATAATAAATAGATAGCCCCTAATGATTTTTATTCTGTGTATAGAACCCAAACATAAAACATGATAGATGTTTCAATAACCGTTATCGATCACTTCAATCCAGATTACCCATAGCGGCATACATGTGGGAACCATAGCTCGTATGCAGAGATTGTACACATCCACAGATTGTCTTCTTCACGATCAATAGTTGGAGGGATGGATTGATCTCTCGAAAGAATCATTTCATTGGTTTCGGAAAATAGTGTAAGATGATGAGGAGCAATGCTCTGAATCCCATCCAACAATTGTCCGTGGAGATTTGATTCCGTGCAAGTGCATCATTTGCATTGGATATTGGAGATATGGGCGAGGTTTCACAGGCTAATCCATCCATCCATAGGGACCATACTCTGTGCAGAGCGTTGGTGCTGCCTCAGCAGTCTCCTTGGCTATTGGACACAATCCTGGACAGGTCGCCACTCTGACACAGGATACCAGCAAGCTGGCACTCATTTTGCCGACCTCGGAAGGATGACAGGCTGAGTCAACCCCACCTGGTATTGATTAAACAGCAAAGCAGGATTTGAACTCGGAACCCTAGGATCTCAAGCCCACCACAATAGCCATTAAGCCAATACCAGGCAGAGAAAGAATAATCGGCTGTTTATATGTGCACAACTATTACTACAGGATGTCGATCTCCCTTTGTAAATTACTGTTTAAAAGGGTAATTAGCTGCTTACAACAATGTTTTAGTCATAGTTTTAAGGGTCGGGTGTGTGTTAGCAAAATGCTTATTAAACACCTTTCGTAAATTTGGCCCGACCTCTTTAATTACAGCAATTACAACACTTATTGTAACATGCACTAGGATTGGGAAATAACTATTTTAACTTACCCCTTCAACCAGATCCATAACAATATAAAAATGAGGACACAGACTTTCCAGATATGTTCCGCTGGACAACGACCATACAGATCGGAACAACACCAAACCAAGAGCTCTCTAGCAGCAAGATGGTGACATTCATCAGGTGAAATGGATAGATTTTGTCTTTAAAAACCCACAAAAATCAAGTTACATGTAAACTTCAAAACCTTCTGGCAAAAGAAAGCAGTCATGAAGCCTGTGAGACCATCAAATAGAGTGGAGACAGCAATACGCCGAATGAGATAGGCACACAAAGTGGATCCCTTCCTGTATTGAAATATAGACACAGATATACGATACGCATTAAGGACAGGTGATGGGATGGTATAAAATTTTATAGGAGGGGTGGCCAAATATTCCCATGTCACGCCCATATCCAAGAACTCTAGAAGGAAAAGGACAGGATCGTTATGGAACTTGATCAACAGCTGAACTTTGGAGCACCAAGATGACTGACTGTTCAAGATCCGAAAAGACATGTTTTGCCGTGGAAGTTTGGAATAGTTGAGAGCAAAAGAAAAAGACTCCATAGAGCCGACGAGACTACAGAAGTGAGTGGAGACAGTAGCGGTAGCAGATCAGTGCACAAAGTCGACCCTGTTGTGTACTTTGCATCGGTGCCAACTTGTTAGTACTTTTACATCATGAACTTTGTTACATTTACTTGTCCAAGAATGGCAGTAGTGTAGGCGTGGTTTTTATCTGGTTTCTAACCAATCATTTTGCCTGACACTGCTTCAGCTCTCGAGGACCTCCCCCTCATGGTACGAGAGGATAAAGGCAAGAACGGAAGGGTGGCAGCTCGCCATTTTTTTTTACACCTTCATGGTTTTTCCTGCTTGCAGCTCTCATTTTATACCGTTGTGGAATTAACTCATGGACTTGAGTTCCACTGGAGTTAAACCACATGTGCAGCCCTATCTTCAGTGACGTATTTCCTCTCTTGACTAACAGAGCTTCTTACCACGTACTGCATCGTGGCTCGATATCTTCAGTGGGTTTTCACTCCTTTTAACTGCAGGACTTCTATCATCGACCCCCTTTTGGGAAGCAGATTATTCCCATGGGCATTGGGCATTGAACGTTCATGCCATCTGCGTCATCTCATGAATCATATTACCTCGTGACACGATGCCTAATTGGCCCACAGGTGATACGCCGCTGTCGTTTTTCTTGCTTCTTATTGAACTCATTGAACTCGTGATTGTATTCACCCACACTCAAGCTTAACAGTTTATGCGACACCACTCAGACTGGACAGTCATCAACCTTCAGCGATGAGTAGAAGTCAATCACTCGATTTTCTTTACAACATACGTACAACATACGTACAACTTTACAACAGCGTACAACATTGAGCTATTGTCGCTACATTGGAATTGATCTGAGAAACTTCTTTCTGTGTTGCAGCTCTGGATTTATCCGAGATTAAATAATTTGTATTAAACGTAACCAGGAATGTTATACAACCGACAGGGGGTGCTGTTTATGATTTATTTGCCACACATGCAGTCGGTTGAATGATATTCACAATTTAGATTACTGTGCAGTGTAGAATATTATACAGTTGTAAAATATATTTGTTTATCAACTTTAAGGTGAACTCATACTCAAGGGATGAAGGGAGTAAGATGAGAGAAGAGGGATGAGGGGTTGGGAGTTTGGTGGGAGAGGGTACAGGGAGGTTCGGAGGACATTTCAGTGAAGGAGCACATTTGTGATGTGGGAGGCAGGGTCAAAGGTTCTACTATTTTTGCGTACATAAAAGATAGATAGACCCAGGAAAATATTGAAGGGATTCATCTTTCACTTTCGTGGAATCTGTAAGTATAGTTAAAAACACCAATGTTGTATATATATTTTAAAATGCTGCAATGGGGGTCTGCAAGCCTAACCCGAGGTTATGATCACAAATGAGGAAGCCCTAACGTGCTCGGCCCTACATTCCTCTCTTCCAAAAGGGCTGTTTTGTTTTGCTGCTACCCATGACCCCGTGTTGTTTTATGTTTCTATAAGCTAAAGGTAAAACAAACAAAAGCCTGTTCCATCATCAAGACAAAATAATAAAGCTTAATTACTTACTCTTTTCGAATAGTGTCTTAAATATGTATCCTTGTATGTCAAATTTCCTTGGGACTGCTATGAATTGGCCATATCACAGCATGGTCCGAAATGTTTTTCGTTTCCAAGCAACTCTGCCACCAACTATAAAGAAGGTGTTCGAGGCTGACTGCTTGGATTCTAATGCACCTCCCCTCCTCCCGACCCACTCAATTTCCTTCTCTGGGAGCTTTGACCACCCACCTGGCAACCAGACGATTACAGACCACTGAGGTGGCCCTTTCAATAGAAATGGTCTTTATTTTATTTTACTCATGGAATTCCTTTTACTGTACTTCAGTGTGTCCAGTGGCTGAAATGGTTTCAAGAAGTAAATCTTCTTAAATGAAGTATCAAACACTTCTGTGAAGTTGGAAGTCTCTGCACAACAATATCATTTGGAAAACATTCATCATGTGGAGGATGAGAAGAAGAGTAAAATGGTGCTGATTATTATTTTTACCCGGGGATAGTTTGACACGTAAACGAGATTGCTCATACCAACCTTTATTTTATTTCTCATTCTATAAGTAGATACAATAAGTCAAAATAAACAAATACAAGGCATATGTGTAGATTTTGTTTTGTACAATATGTTCCTCATCATACTTTTGTGTATCTTTGATTGTTTGTATAACTTTTGTGACACCCACATCTGAGAAACTGTAGTTTTTCTGCTCTTCCTTTGCTCCAATTCGTTTGTTTCACTCCATTTCAACTTTATATTTCACTCCATAATGATTCTCATTTCTATTGAATTTCTTTCAGTTTCTGATTCTACATAACCCCGCCCCCTTCTTTTTTTTCTCCAAGGTGAATCTACATTAAATGTAAACTAGCTGAAACCCCGTCACAGACGGATTCCGTTCATTCAACCACCCTCATCAGCTCACACACACTCGAGGGACATGGACTGGACAGGGTGTGCTTGCCCCCGCCTACTCATCCCCCGCCCCTGCCCCATTTAATTTCTTACCCCCGCCCAAAAATGTAATTACCCCAGCCCCGCCTCTTCACTCCCCACCCCACCATCTTTTGATTTCCCGCCCCACTTGCCCCCAGTCCCCACCCTCCTGTCCACCCCCTCGCACGCAACTCCGCCTCATTCAACTCATCCCCCGCCCCATTTCCCCCTGTCTTCCGCTTTCAATTTGCTTACCTCCGCCCAAAAATTTGCTTACCTTGCCCCCCGCCTCTTCACTCCTCGCCCCCATCTCAACGAAAAGTGTTTATTCTGCTTCAGCGTTGAACTTTGACTATTGCCACGATGTGCGATGCACTCTTACAGGTACGAAGTTTCTTTCAGTCCAGGTCACAGTACCGAGAAAAACGTGATGCGACCGCTAGGAGGAGAACAAAATTGGTCCTTCAGTATTAATATATAGATGCTTCTGTTAAAAAAAAAAAAAACAATCATTTTAAGAATGCTTTTCAACATTTATATCTCCTTCATAAAATGCTGCACATGTTCTTCTCCACCATTATAACATGTCTCTTCTTCTTGTTCTTCTTGTTCGTCTTGTTCTTCTTCTTCTTCTTCTTCGTCTTGTTCGTCTTGTTTGTCTTGTTCGTCTTCTTCTTCTTCTTCTTCTTCTTCTTGTATACTCCTTGTTCGTCTTGTTCGTCTTGTTCGTCTTGTTCTTCTTGTTCGTCTTGTTCTTCTTCTTCGTCTTGTTCGTCTTGTTTGTCTTGTTCGTCTTCATCTTTTCTTCTTCTTCTTCTTCTTCTTCTTCTTCTTCTTCTTCTTCTTCTTCTTCTTCTTCTTCTTCTTCTTCTTCTTCTTCTTCTTCTTCTTCTTCTTCTTCTTCTTCTTCTTCTTCTTCTTCTTCTTCTTCTTGTTCTTCTTCTTCTTCTTCTTCTTCTTCTTCTTCTTCTTCTTCTTCTTCTTCTTCTGTTTCTTCTTCTTCTTCTTCTTCTCCTTCTCCTTCTCCTTCTCCTTCTCCTTCTCCTTCTCCTTCTCCTCCTCCTTCTCCTTCTTCTCCTCCTTCTCCTTCTTCTCCTCCTTCTCCTCCTCCTTCTCCTCCTCCTTCTCCTCCTCCTTCTCCTCCTCCTTCTCCTCCTCCTTCTCCTCCTCCTTCTCCTCCTCCTTCTCCTCCTCCTTCTCCTCCTCCTTCTCCTCCTCCTTCTCCCCCTCCTTCTCCTCCTCCTTCTCCTCCTTCCCCTCCGTCTCCTCCTCCTTCTCCTGCTCCTTCTCCTCCTCCTTCTCCTCCTCCTTCTCCTCCTCCTTCTCCTCCTCCTTGTCCTCCTCCTTCTCCTCCTTCTTCTCCTCCTCCTTCTCCTCCTCCTTCTCCTCCTCCTTCTCCTCCTCCTTCTGCTCCTCCTTCTCCTCCTCCTTCTCCTCCTCCTTCTCCTCCTCCTTCTCCTCCTCCTTCTCCTCCTCCTTCTCCTCCTCCTTCTCCTCCTCCTTCTCCTCCTCCTTCTCCTCCTCCTTCTCCTCCTCCTTCTCCTCCTCCTTCTCCTCCTCCTTCTCCTCCTCCTTCTCCTCCTCCTTCTCCTCCTCCTTCTCCTCCTCCTTCTCCTCCTACTTCTCCTCCTCCTTCTCCTCCTCCTTCTCCTCCTCCTTCTCCTCCTCCTTCTCCTCCTCCTTCTGCTCCTCCTTCTCCTCCTCCTTCTCCTCCTCCTTCTCCTCCTGCTTCTCCTCCTCCTTCTCCTCCTCCTTCTCCTCCTCCTTCTTCTCCTCCTTCTTCTCCTCCTTCTTCTTCTCCTTCTCCTCCTTCTTCTCCTCCTTCTCCTCTTTCTCCTCCTTCTCCTCCTTCTCCTCCTTCTCCTCCTTCTCCTCCTTCTCCTCCTTCTCCTCCTTCTCCTCCTTCTCCTCCTTCTCCTCCTTCTCCTCCCTCTCCTCCTTCTCCTCCTTCTCCTCCTTCTCCTCCTTCTCCTCCTTCTCCTCCTTCTCCTCCTTCTCCTCCTTCTCCTCCTTCTCCTCCTTCTCCTCCTTCTCCTCCTTCTCCTCCTTCTCCTCCTTCTCCTCCTTCTCCTCCTTCTCCTCCTTCTCCTCCTTCTCCTCCTTCTCCTCCTTCTCCTCCTTCTCCTCCTTCTCCTCCTTCTCCTCCTTCTCCTCCTTCTCCTCCTTCTCCTCCTTCTCCTCCTTCTCCTCCTTCTCCTCCTTCTCCTCCTTCTGCTCCTTCTCCTCCTTCTCCTCCTTCTACTTCTTCTCCTCCTTCTCCTCCTTCTCCTCCTTCTCCTCCTTCTCCTCCTTCTCCTCCTTATCCTCCTTCTCCTCCTCCTCCTCCTTCTCCTCCTTCTCCTCCTTCTCCTCCTTCTCCTCCTTCTCCTCCTTCTCCTCCTTCTCCTCCTTCTCCTGCTTCTCCTTCTTCTCCCACTTCTCCTCCTATTCCTCCTTCTCTTGCTTCTCCTACTTCTCCTCCTTCTCCTCCTTCTCCTCCTTCTCCTCCTTCTCCTCCTTCTCCTCCTTCTCCTCCTTCTCCTCCTTCTCCTCCTCCTCCTCCTCCTCCTCCTCCTCCTCCTCCTCCTCCTCCTTCTCCTCCTTCTCCTCCTTCTCCTCCTTCTCCTCCTTCTCCTCCTTCTCCTCCTTCTTCTCCTTCTCCTGCTTCTCCATCTTCTGATTCTCCTTCTGCTTCTCCTTCTTCTGCTTCTCCTTCTGGTTCTCCTTCTTCTCCTGCTTCTCCTTCTGCTTCTCTTTCTTCTCTTGCTTCTCCTGCTTCTCCTGCTTCTCCTGCTTCTCCTGCTTCTCCTGCTTCTCCTGCTTCTCCTGCTTCTCCTGCTTCTCCTTCTTCTCCTGCTTCTCCTTCTTCTCCTGCTTCTCCTCCTTCTCATCCCTATCCTCCTTCTCCTTCTTCTCCTCCTCCTCCTCCTCCTCCTCCTCCTCCTCCTCCTCCTTCTCCTTCTCCTCCTCCTTCTTCTCCTTCTCCTTCTTCTCCTTCTCCTTCAAAAGCATTATTTTTCTGAGGTGTTTGTCTGCTCTGCACTTCATCCACAACCTTCCCCCACCTCATCCTTCAACCCTGCTCATACAGTGAAGCATTTCTCCGTGTGTTTAACAAGCGTTCTCATCTCCAGACATGAACCAGGATCGAATTGGCTTGTTATTGTCACCTCACCAACTCATCCACCTCATTTTGTCATAACTCGTCCACACCGTTTTGAAACAAGATGCTCTACTGTACATCGTTTTTGGCCCCATCTCTCAATGGTGAAAAATCACTTATATATTTTTTTAAACTTCTCGGATCTGGATCCAGATTCGGATCTTCACCAACACTGAATCCATTTTTTCTTGTCACACACACAACCTTTTCACCAGGTTTCATCTGAATCTGTCCACAACTTTTTGAGATATCGTGCTACATATCGTTTTTGGCACAATCTCTCAATGGTGAAGAATCACTTTAAAAAGTCTAGTAGTCAGATCCGGATCTTCACGAAAATCTAATAATTTTGTCCTTGTCCCACACCGAACCTCTCCACCAAATTTCATCCAAATCCGTCCACAACTTTTTGAGATATCCTGTTCACAGACAAACGCACAGACAGGTGGGGTGAAAACATAACCTCCGCCCACCTTCGGTGGCAAAGGTAAAAGGTGAAAAAACAGATCCCCTTAACTACAGACCAATCGGCTTACTTCCAATCATCAGCAAGGTCATGGAATCCATCATCGCAGTTGATATAAAATCCTTCCTTTTCTCAAACAACCTTATCTCAGATCACCAATTTGGTTTCAGACCTGGTCACTCCACCTTGGACATACTGCTTCTGCTCACCCAACAATGGATGGAGGTCCTCAATGTCAGATATGAGATCAGGGACGTCTCTGGACAATTCTTGTGTTTTTGATGCCGTCTGGCATCTTGCCTTACTCTCCAAACTTCTGCCTATACCATCCAAGGCCAGCTCCACTCTTGGATTACTGACCTCATCCCCTCTCGTCGTCAAAGTGTGACTCTCAACGGAATCCTCTCATCTCTCCTTGTCAAGGCTGGAGTTCCTTCGGGCAGTGTTCTAGTCACAGTCTTATTCCTAATCTTCATTAATGATCTCTATGACTCTGGAAAAAACCTCTTTATCTATTTGCTGATGACTCCACCCTCTGCCGTGACTATCCTAGAATGGCCGACGTGTCCCGATTATTGAATAAGAATGTTCCAGGCAGTTCAACCAACACTTGCAGAGGTTTAAATCACGTTTTCTTTAATTTAAAACACTCATACAGACAGTGCCTTTTTCAGATACGAGGGGCAGTCAATAAGTAACCTTAAAATGGAAATATATATTCGAGAATGTAATGTGTGTAGTTGTAGACAACATGTTATATCTATGGGTAAGAGTCATGTTTTGCTTGTTTTATGTTTGGCAACATTTTCCGTATGATGTCAGCGGAGCAGTTCCAAGATGGCGGCTCCCTTAGAAGCATGTACCAGGGAGGAGCAACGTTCTGCCATCCGTTTCTTGGGAAGTGAGGGTGTGAATCCCAGTGAAATCCATCGCAGAATGAAGATGCAATAAGGTGACGAACGTTTATCGCTGCAGCAGGTGTACGACTGGGACAGGAAGTTTAAAAGTCGAGTTGTTTTGGTTCGGGTGTGAGTTGTCTTGGCACCCACCTTGCAGACACTTTGTGGAACCCCAGCATGTTGTGAATGATATGGTGTGCTGAACCATGGCTAATGTTCAATTCGTAGACCACTTCATCCAGCATAATGCGGCGGTTTTCCCTTAGCACGCGCTCAACTCATGCAACCATTTCTGGTGCGTCGGCTGTGTGAGTCTGGCCAGAGCAAACAGCGTCTGCCACACTGGACACTCCATTTTAAAACTTCCTGTCCCAGTCGTACACCTGCTGCAGCGATAAACATGCGTCACCATATTACATCTTCATTCTGGGATGGATTTCACTGGGATTCACACCCTCACTTCCCAAGAAACAGATGACAGAAGGTTATCCTCCCTGGTGCATGCTTCAAAGGGAGCCGCCATCTTGGAACTGCTCCACTGACATCATACACTCAATGTTGCCAGATAGTAGCCCTAAATTAGCCATATATTAGCCAATCTGTGAAAAAATTTAAAAGAAGCTAGTTTCAACTGATTTTGGTGGGTATGGGTATGGACAACTTCCAAAAAAAAGTAAGGGGCGATAGGGGTTGGGGAAACTTTTTTATTAGAGGTCAAAGGTCATTGACCCCTGCTTAAATCACTAAAAATTATATTTCAGCAACGAAACATGATATATTAGTATATAGATGATCTTGGTGTCAAAATGCAAAGAATTACAAAAGAAGATGACATAAGATAATTATTGACCCTTGGGACCAAATCCTGACCTCTGAAAATGAGGTCAAAGGTCAAAAAAGCTGTTTTATCACTAAAATGTCATATTTATAACAGGGAAATTACCATATTATATAAAAATGAGCAAAAAACAAACCGAAGAGGTTAATTTCAACTTACGTGGTGGATATGGGGGTTATTATTTATTCCAAGAGCAGAGGGGGAGGGGGAAATTACCTTTCTTGGGATCAAATGTCATTGACCCTAGACTTAAACACTATAAATTGCATGAATGAAGTCTTTGTTTTGTCTTTGTTTCAGGAGTGATTACTGAGAAAACCTAGCTAGCCTACATTTACCTTGACTACCCCAGTGCAGTGAGATGTCCCAAAAGTTCCCTGAGGCCTTTGGAACAATACTGTAAAATAACAAAATTACCAGGATGGATATATGTGAAATATGTAGTGAGGACTTTCAATAGACTGATTTTCATGGCAGAGAGAGATGAAGGGATCGAACACATGTTCAAATTTGAGCTGACCCCAGTCCCAACATCTCTCTTCACAATGGATCGCATGATGATAAAACCCAAAAAGCATGAATTTGGCAAGATGTTCAAGGAAACAGCTACAAAACTTGACGTGGACATAAACAGCAAGATGCATGTTGTTGATGGAGGGTGGCTACTTCATCAGGTAAAGTGGTCCAGCGGTGCAACCATCAAGACTATAGTTGATACATATGTCAGATATGTTGACAACAAATTCAAGGATGCTACTGTAGTGTTTGATGGCTACGGGGAGGAATCATCAATGAAAGACCATGAACATATGCGGCGGATGGCTGGGAAGAAGGTTTCTCCGGACATGAGGGTCACACCGGAATTGACTATATCATGTGACAGAGAGGTTTTCCTGGCAAATGAGAAGAACAAAGGAGCCTTAATCATGATGATATCTGCAGAGATGGCAAGCCACAATATCACTGTACGCCAAGCAAAAGATGATGGTGACACGCTGATTGTTAGGTCTGCAATGGACTTGGTCGCAAGTGTTAAATCCCCAGTTGTTGTTGTTGCCCAGGACACTGATATTTTGATATTGCTCTGCTATCATAGGCCTATCCACTGTACTAATTTGTATTTACAAGCAGATTTTGGTGGTCTTTACGACATCTCTAGCATACACATCGGAGACAAAGAAGAGTTCCTCTTCAAGTATGGCTGGTCTGGAAACGACACTGTTTCATGCATTCATGGACATACCAAATGTACTCTCTACAAATGCAGATTTCCTGCCAGTGTCATTACTGCATTCACAAGTCCCACTTCAACCGACTCCATAATTCGAACAGCTGGATTAAAAGCCATGCAGATCACATATGGCTGTGGGGATACTCCCCAAGAAAAGTCTCGCTACATGAAGTTCAAGAAGCAAGCAGCCAAGGGAAAAATCGATCCTGACCGTCTACCACCAACGGAAGATGCAACAGCTCAACATTCCCTTCGTGTCCATCTTCAAGTTGTGGTATGGAAGCATCTTGACACCTATTCTTGATCCCAAAGGAAGAGGATGGGAGTTAGATTCCAACAGAAAACTCAGACCAAAAATGCTATCTGTTGGTATCGTGCCAGACAACCTTCTGAAAGTAATTTGTTGCAACTGCAAGGAAGGGGAGAGGCAATGTCAAACAATGAGATGCAGCTGCATGAAAGCTCACATGTCATGTGTATCTGCATGTGGAGTGTGCTGTGGGCATTGCGACAATGGAACATATAGCATAGATGCAGAAGAAGAAATTGGTAGCGATGAAGAGGAAACAGACTGAGTATTATTAATTTGTTGTTGCCGATAGATACTGTAAATTCAAAGTTGTGAGTATTCTGCAAATTGTTGATTATAAATTCACATATACTTTACATACACAAACTATTTGACACTAATGAACTTTACCCCCACCCCCCCCCCTGCTTATTTTGACCATTAACCTCGTATTTTGGTGGTGAAGAATCCATTTCATATTTAGTTTGTATCTTGGTATAATTCTGTTGCTGTTACCAATATGATATTTGATGATATTTTAGTGATAATACGTCTATTTTTGACCTTTGACCTCATTTCCGGAGGTCAGGAATTGGTTCCATGGGTCAGTAATTATTCTGTCATCTTCTTTCGGAATCCTGTGCATTTTGACACCAAGATCATCTATATACCATATTTTGTTGCTGAAATACAATTTTATATGACTTAGGCAGAGGTCAATGACCTTTGACCTCTAATAAAAAAGTTTCCCCAAACCCTATCCCTCCTTACTTTTTTTTGGTAGTTGTCCATACCCATACCTACCCAAATCAGTTGAAATTAGCCTCTTTTAAATGTTTTCACAGATGAACCTTAAGTTAGGGATACTAAGATCTAAAACAGGCGAGACATGATTCTTACCCATAGATATAACATATGTCGTCTACAACGACACACATTACATTCTCGAATTTATATTGCCATTTTAAGGTTACTTATTGACTGGCCCTCGTACATGCGCATGTCCTGCCAGACTAGGGAATAGTCCACTCGCCCTCTGCCTCGGAGATGACTCTCACATCGGCGGAGCATAAATATGCAAGAGGCAAAATATGAATATACATCTTGCATTCAAATTTGCTTACATCACACTCCTCATCTGTTTTTGTTATATAAACCACTACAGCAATTGATTGAGCAAAGAGAATTACGTGAACACGAGAACCAGGGTGGCCACCTTGGCTCGAAACATTGTCAAATTGTTATTATTATCAAAAATGTTGAACATTTGTCAAAAATTAAGTAAATTGACGACATAGTACATCATAGACAGGCACTAAATTCATGGACCAGACTGTGGCTAACGGATAGGGACATAGTGGAAAATAACATGAGAATATGAAATTCACAATCAATAGAAAACAATGAAGGAATTCACTCTTTCCCCGCTGGTAGAAGCAGTACGACCTCAGTTACGGGTCGCAGGTAGATACAGGGTTTGCCATCCTTCAAGGTGTGGATTCACACTTTTCCAACCCGACCGTCTGCGCTAGGCAATGTCTCAATTACACGTCCATATGACCAGTCATTCCTGTGTACACCTGCCTTCAGCAGATCGATGTCACTGACACAAAGATTGCATTTCTTGGCTTGCCACCGCGTACGTAGCTGCAGGGTTGGAAGATATTCTTTGCGCCATCGTGACCAGAAGGTATTTGCCAAATGCTGTACACATCACCACTGATAGTCGATGTCTGTAGGATGACTGAAATCGCCTGGAAGTGCATGAAGAGGTGTTGTCTTCATGGTAAGTAGTGCAGCTGATGTCTCAGCTACACTTAATTAAACTATATTAAGCAATGTTAGACCCAAGGAGTCATTTGTACAACTATACGAGGTGTGTTCCAAAAGTATCCAACCTTAATTTTTCGTGCGTAAACAAATGAAGCTAGGGAGGCGTGGTTTGGTGCACGTATGTAGGCGATCCTAATTCGTATGCGTGAATATTTTCCCGCCTGCAGAAGCTGTCAGTCGCCGACAGACCGCCGATGAGTGAGGAAGTGTAAGTGAGCGCCGTCGGATTTTCGTTTTTGACAAAATTGCGGAAAAACTTGAACAACGCGACTGCATCAAATTTTGTGTAAAGCTTGGCGATTTCCAAGTGGAAACGATCCGCAAGATTCAACAGGCCTTCGGGAACGAAGCAATGGGCACCACATAGATAAAGAGTGGTACAACCGCTTCAAAGATGGTCGCACATCAGTGGAAAGTGAAGCATGTTCTTGTAGGCCCTCAACATCCCGAAATGAGATCGTCATTGACCAAGTGAGGACCCTGCTGATGCAGGATCGTCGAATCACGATCAGAGAACTTTCAGACGAGGCGGGCGTCAGCATTGGATCCGTTCATTCCATTGTGACTGAGGATTTGGGCTTAAGGAGAATCTCAGCGAAGTTCGTGCCAAAGCTGCTAACGATCGAGCAGAAGCAACTCCGTTTGGAGATCGCACAGGACATGCTGGAGACTGTGAACAGCGATCCCAACTTCTTCAACACAGTGATCACTAGCGATGAGACCTGGGTTTATGGGTACGCCCCAGAAACCAAGTTCCAGTCATCACAATGGAAGCATCCAACATCCCCGAGGCCAAAAAAAGCAATGAAGGTCCGCAGCAATATCAAAGTCATGCTGACCGTCTTCTTTGACTCCAGTGGCGTGGTTCATCACGAGTACGCACCACACGGCACAACCATCACCAAAGAGTACTACCAAGAGTACTGCGTCGCCTTCGTGACGCTGTGCGACCCAAACGGCCGGACCTGTGGGCAGCGGTCAATTGGCAGCTCCATCACGATAACGCACCCGCCCATTCTTCACATTTGATACAGAGTTTCCTGGCCAAACACAACACACCTGTGCTTCGTCAGGCTCCCTACTCTCCCGACATGGCTCCGTGTGACTTCTGGCTTTTCCCCAAGCTGAAAATGCCCCT
>NC_140968.1:38687986-38710486 GCF_056783735.1 Eptatretus burgeri
ATATACAGGAAGTGGACAAAAAAATGGAAACACCAATGTAAAGTCCAATGGATTTGGACCCCCAGGGAGAAAGAAACACATCCACATCGAGTGAAGCTAATTATGTCATCGTATTCTGTTTAGCTTTTAAGTATACTGTATTAATGTGGGCAGCAGGTATGGGTTGTGAGTGTGTTAGAACCCTTATGTGTCCTTTCCTTATTCCACATACTTTCCTTCATCCATTTCCCACATTACTTATCACACACGTTCCCTCTGCGAAACGCCAGTGCTCACTCAGTCCTAAACCTCAGTGCAAACATTATTCCAGAACCACCTCAAACCGGTTTGGCGGACACATGGAACCACATAGCATGTCAGATGGCTCGATCCATCATCTCCAAGAGACAGCTTGACAAAACTTCAGGAGCCAGTCACCGGATACCACCAGAGGTTGTCATGCCATTGCAGCTATCGGGTGGAGGGGCGGATCTTTCGGCAGCCTCAACTCTTACGGAGAAGCCGGTGATGCGAGTGGGAGGAGGCAAGATTCCAATATAAGGTGGAGCTTGAGATGGATAGAGAGCTTCTTCTTGAGAGGGATGAGTGAAACGAGCTCCAATTATCAGCCAGCCCAGAATGCCTTGCAGTTTCCCATTTTACACAGCACATAGTCTCGCATACTCATCTCGTTGAAGTACAACAATCTTCAAGTCAGCCACAGATTTTCGAATGGATTTAGGTTGAGGCTCTGACTGGATCACTGAAGGACATTCATCTTTTTGTTCCTTAGCCACTCCAGTGTAGCTTTTGCTGTTTGCTTCAGGTCGGATTCATGCTGAAAGGTGAACTTCCGTCCCAATTTCAGTTTTCTTGCAGAGGGCAGCAGGTTTTCCTCTCGGATTTTTTTGTATTTTGCTCCATACATTTTCACTTCCAGCCTGACAAGTGCCACAGTCTCCGTTGATGAGAAACATCCTCATAACATGATGCTGCCACCACCATGCTTCACAGTAGGGATGGTGTTCTTTGGGTGATGTGCTGTGTTGGGTTTGCACTAAACGCAATGTTTTGCATCTTGGCCATAAAGTTCCAGTTTTTGTTTCGTCAGACCACAAAACTTTTTGCCACATGGCTTCAGAATCTCATTTATCTCAGGCACCCACCTTTTTCCATTGACGTTCAACACCCACCTTCTTTCATCGATGTTTGACACCCACCTTTTTCCAACTGCAATCGACACAGTGTTCGTCAGCTCGATGGACGCTAACCGGCTCGTCTTTATATCGGGCGAAACAAAGAGGAGATAATTGCCCGTTAATGTTTTGTGAATGCTTCATGTTCCGGCAAATGGCCGCTTTCTGTTGTTCATCCTGTGCCCCAAAAATGGCATCATAAGCCAGGCCTGTATTAATTGGGAGATGCAACACATTCGATGGTCGGGAGAGAATGACCGTGAGACTGGATGGTTGGAGGTCTCGTGCAGGAATGCGCCAATAGGTGAGCTGGATTTGGCTGAAATCGTGCTTGAGGCTCCGCCCACACTGGTCGCCTATAAAAGGACGGCAGGATGGCCCTGAGGACAGCTGGTGAGAGTTCCGGATGACGGTGACAGCTCCTGATAGTTGGTGACAGCAGCAGCAATGGTGGGTGGTGAGAGTTGGACTGTTCTTGCTGGTTCTGCTCGGTCCAATTGGTTCCTGACATACCTGTTTCTTGGCGTTCCTGGTTCCTGGGGGTGACGACGTGATGTCAATTGGTGTTCGAGCCTGTTTGCGGGTGGGTGCACGCCAAGGCAGGGCGCTGGCAGCGGAAATGAGCCAAGCTGTGGAGAGCTCATTCAAAGAGGCAGACCAAGCCATGCTTACACATTTTGGGTTATTTTAGTAGACGCATGATGACTTCTGCCTTGGTAAGTCGAGACCGGATTTATTTTTCCCCCTGAATGGTCTGATGGGTACCTATGTCTCATGTTTAATTGTTAAGTTAGGCATAGTGATAAGCATCTGCTCTTTGTCCATTTTCTATGAATGCTTGTTGAATTCTTTATTTGATTGAGATTATTTTGTTGATTGAACATTTGATTTGAATTCACCCATTTCATCGACAAGGAAATAAAAAGTCCTTCAGGTCATTTATTATCTTGCCAAAACGAAGTTTTTGCAAGATATGTTGGTGAGCTTGTATGTTTTTTTTATCTTGCCAAAACGAAGTTTTTGCAAGATATGTTAGTCAGCTTGTATGTTTTTTTTATTTTTTTATTTTTTTTGTTTGTCTGTAATCACATATAAAAAATTCTGCAGAGCACAGTTATCATTGGAAATTTTTGTAACTTCGCATATCAGAGGCCTATAGAGGTCCCTTTCAGCGCACAAAATTTTGAAGGTCAAAGGTCAAGGTCACTTTGTCGCAAATCAGGGGAGTCGACGAAACCCTTATTTTTTGAGTAATTTTGATCGGATCGTCTTCAAACTTCATGGGAATATAGTTCATGGTCTGGCGCTCAGCTGATTAATTTTTGGTGGCGATTGGCCTTGACCTTCATGGTTAGCGCCTTAGGTCAAACATATTTGACCCCAAGGTCAAATTTTAAAGTTTTAGGAACCATATAGTGTAGTACCTCAAATTGAACACCTCGACGAGTGCTTTCTAGGTATGTCAAGCTTGAGACATTATGACGTCATTTGGTGACGTTATGAGGAAAAAGCATATTTTTCATGGTTACTCTGTAGAACGATTCTCATCGGAATCTCTCGTAGGCAAATATTCCTCAAGGAGTCGCTCCTGGTGGATAGCAGCTATGTTCACCTCAGTGTGACCTTAAAGAAGTCACACGTGGTCACCTTTTGGCAAGATACGGGTCACCCTGCGGGTGACATTGGTTTATTTTTCTTGTTAATAATAAATTCCTTGTTGTTTCAACCTGTCTGTGATTGTCATTTCCTTCCATTGATCCAGCATTATCCGAACCTCGATAGACTGGAAGATTAAAATTCCCAAACTAATTAACCTGTCATAGTCGGCGTGCACCAGCGGTAAACGCTTGGCCACATTACTTAAGATCTAATCAAGATAAAATTGGTGCATCGCCGAGGGCGCTTTCCCTGGTCAGGAGGCCATGTGACCTCTAGTTAAACGGCAAATTAGACGGTGAACACTGGAACTCATGATTTACTAATTGGTGTTCGTGGTTGTTATGCAACCCACTGCACCACGAAGTTAATTGTGAGCAGTGGCCCCTGGTCCAGTTCTTCCGAGGAGAAATGAGGATTAACCCCCTCATAATACACTTGGTACCTGTGGCCATAACAACATCTATGGAAACATGTGGAGTGTGACAAGCACTCCTCCGATCTCCATTGGACGTAGTCCAATATATATATATATATATATATATATATATATATATATATATATATATATATATAGATATATATATATATATATATATATATATATATATATATATATATATATATTTCCAGCAATTTCTGTGTATGTGTGTCTGTGGCCGCTGTTTCTCGACAACCGCTGGTCCGATCTAATTGAAACTTGCCAGGAATATTGCCGGGGACCCGCGGATGTGCCTTTTCAAGGTTTGATATTAATCGGACAAGCAGTTCCCAAGTTACAAGACACGGTACTATGACATCGCGAATGACGTCACAATGTTATTATTTTTGTTTTTATTATTATTATTATTATTATTATTATTTTTGCACGATTGACGTCACAATTCTTCTTCTTCTTCGTTTGGTATGACGTCACAATCGACGCTGGGGACCTGAGTATGTACCTTTTCAAGGTTTGACATCGTTCTTCATCCGTTTCAGCTGTTTCCCAAGTGTTTCCCAAGGTTTGAAAGCTGTTTTTTCCCAAGGTTTGAATTAATTGTTTTGCTTGGAAGACATTTGTGAATACATTTACAGAGAGAGGGGCGGGAGAGGGGGGTGAGATTGGCGGCGAGAGGGGGTGAGATTGGGGGCGAGAGGGGGGGTGAGAGTGGGGACGAGAGAGGAGGGGGGAGAGAAGAGGGGCGAGAGAGGGGGCGTCACAATCCTTCTTCTTCCCCGTTTGATATGACGTCAGAATTGACGCTGGGGACCTGAGTATGTTTCCCAGGTGTTTCCCAAGTTATGGCCATTTATGATACGGTTGCTCTGATCTAATTGAAACAATGCCCCAATCCAGTCGTCGTTTACGAGAGCGAAGGAACGAAGCTGCACATACTGGTACGCACCTATGGGCACGCACCTACGGGTCCGCACTAGGATTAATAAATATCCACTGTGGCCGCAAGCTTGTATTAAGAGGAAAAGAGAGGATCAACACCTTTCAGTTTCACTCATCCAGTTATTTGTCGTATCTCCTCTATTTCCATGAGTCTGATTTGTATTCAGGAACAGAACAATTATTGTTTATCATTTTGAAATTGCCACTTTTTTGTTTAAATGCAGAAAATTATGTTTGAAAGACTAATTGAATCACAGATTTTGCAAAAAGTGCCTGACGAGCAGAACAATCTAAATACACACACAGTAGTGCATGCACAAAATGTCTCGTTTGGCAATCATATGTCATTTATGTTCAAAATTCCTGTATGGAGGATTTAATTCGCTCCCTAAAGTAAAAATGAAAATCAGAAAACAAGAGAAGGAAGAGAGATAATCCACACAGCATATCATGGGAATACCTCTGTGGCTGATCAAAAATCATGCCTATAACATGTATGCCTGTAATCACCATACACTACACTCCGAATGGCAACGAAGTTGTGTTGGGTGTGCGTTTGTGTGTGTGTGTGTGTGTGTGTGTGTGTGTGTGTGTGTGTGTGTGTGTGTGTGTGTGTGTGTGTGTGTGTGTGTGTGTGTATGTGTATTTTACATTGAGTGCTGTGGTAGGTTGACATCATAAGGGAAATTTTCTCCTTAATAATAATATAATAACAAAAACAAATTGCTTTGTGTCACTGATGTAGTTAATGAAATTTATAACTTAACCAAACTAATTTATAGCTGTTGCCCCACAGCCGAATGCCAGACTCCAAACTCTCACCTTGTCGCAGGTCTTGCCACCATCGTTTTCAGGGCTTGGAACAGTCTTATCATATATTCAAAGATCCGATCGATGTATCATACTTTGTGTTTTAATACAGAGTGTGGGTTCTGCCAAACCAGTTTTTCGGCCAGGTGTCATGCTGGGTGATTTGCCATCCCTCTTTCAGCTATAGTTAGGACAGGAATTTGAAATTTGGCCACGGTGCCGGCGATAGCTCATCTACTCTTCGTGAAGAACACCGTGGGATTTTCAAGATCCACTAACTAATTCCAGCAGAGAGGCCACCCGTTTAACATTAATCTAGGGGACGGCACACACATTGATGAATCACCCTGCTTGTGAAACACCGGATGACAGTTTATAGCTGGTTGGGGATTCAAACCCATGCTAGGCAGCTTAAATGCGATTGTGCGTACCTCTAGGCTGGGCCATCCTGCCAGCCTCCGATGGTTGTTGCCTCCTTTTAGCAACAATTGGCATCCACCATCGTCGGAAAAGACGAGAAAATGTGCCGTGAAAACTTCATCGTAGAAGATAAATGGATAAGAGTTGTGTAACATACTTGTATATTAAAGGTCAGAAGGTAAAGTAGTGCTTCATCTTCTCCAAAGGTCAGGAGACAAGAATGTGGCTGCACTATTTCTTTGTGGTGTGTCGTCTTTCAACAGAGAATTTAATTGCTGGTGCAGTTTCTCAGACGGTTGTGCAAGCGGATAAGTAAGTTGACATAAAGCAAGAGGATTAGCCCGCTGATATAATTACAGAGGAAAGCAACATCCAGCCATTGTGGTAACGACTATGCTACGAGAGCAAAAGAGCAGTTGCATGCATTGCGAAAATCAAAAATCCTGTATTTTAATGACAGAAATCCCAAAAAGTAAAAGTGTTTGTGAAACATCATCAAAACCCTGGTTGTGCAAAGAGAACTCCAACCTCATGGTTCCATTGCTGCAGAAGAAGTCGGGTATATCCTGGAATTGCCTACGTGTCCCGATTCTTGAATAAGAATTCTCCAGGCAGTTTAACCAACACTTGCAGAGTTTAAATTTCACTTCTTCTTGAATTTAAAATACTACAAATGTATCGTAAAAAACCGTGCCTTTTCCAGATACATGGAGTCCCGCCAGACCGGGGAAATGTCGCTCTCGCCTGCTGCAGCAGAGATTACGCGAAACATAGGTGGAGCATAAATATACATGTAGCAAAACATGAATACGCATGAAGCAAAATATGCGTTGAAGATAATATACATTTTACATTCAAACTTGGTTACATCACAAGGTAAGGTCAGGAATCTATCCAACCAATGGCCATAGACATGACTTTCATGATAATGCCATGCCACCAAAAACATGATTTGTCACCAACTTGCTGTTGATATTCTTTATTACCTCCACCACCAAAGGTGGACGGAGGTTACGGATTCACCTGTTTGTGGGTTTGTCTGTGAGTTGGATATCTAAAAAAGTTATTGACAGATTCAAACAAAACTTTGTGGACAGGTTGGGTGTGTGCCAAGGATAAATTGTTTCGATTATGAAGATCTGAATTTGTATCAGGATACTAGAATTTTTAAAAAGTGATTCTTCACCATTGAGAGATAGGACCAAAAACGAAATATAGCCTGAGGAAGAGTTTAATATAATCTATCAATTTCAATAATATTTAATGAACTTTAAAAAGCTCAATTGTGTTGCACTCTTGGTTTCACTCAGAACCAAAGCTCGAAGCTACTTATACCACCCACCGCAAAATGGTGGTGCAACATTGGGCGGTGGACGTTGGAATTGTCTCAATCGAGTGCAAAATGTCCTGGAATGGGGTGACAGGATGGATACAGAAGGAAATTTCTTCCTACCCCCTCCAATCCTACCTCTCCCCTCCTCTCTTCCTCCCTCCCATCTCCCCTCTTTTTATCTCCTCTCTCTCTCCCCCTCCCCTCCCTTTCTCCCCCATTCTCATTTTTCCACCCCCCTCTCTCACTGTCCACCCCCTCTCTCTGCCACTCTCTCTCTCTCTCCCCCCCCCAATCCACTCCTCCCTCACCCCCCCTCTCTCCATTTTATATTTCCATGCTCTATCTTTTTTAAACAGCTTTAATTTCCTTTAAAATTTTATTTCGCTTTCCCTATTCAGTTGTAACTTTTATTTGATACAAGTAAATACAACCAGTCACTTAACTGATGGGGATATTAAGTGGGTGGAGAAGGAGGGGAGGAAGGCAGGGGAGAGAGGATGGAGGGGAGAAGGAGAGAGAGAGAGGAGAGAGGGGAAGGTGTTGGGAGCAAGGTGTGGGGGAACTCGGAGGGGGTGACGAAGGGGAGAGCTCGGAAGGGGGGAAGAGCGAGGAAGGGGGGTGGGATGGGGAGAGCGACGCCTCACCAAACATCATGATACACTCTGGGACGGGTCCCCGTGGAGAACTGACTCCAGACAGGTCCCCGTGGAGAACTGAGCCGCTGTATCACCATCAAAGCTTGAACTGAAAAGCTCAAACAAGCACTCCAACGAAACAGTTGAAGAAACTTTTAAAAACGAAATGTTAATTTTTAACCTCCGCCATCGAAAATGGACAGAGGTTACTGTTTTCACCCCTGGCTGTTTGTTTGTTATTGAACAGTATTATGGAAAAACTCCTCGACGGATTTCGACGAAACTTGGTGTGGGG
The DNA here is from genome assembly GCF_056783735.1 of Eptatretus burgeri. Classification (NCBI taxonomy): domain Eukaryota; kingdom Metazoa; phylum Chordata; class Myxini; order Myxiniformes; family Myxinidae; genus Eptatretus; species Eptatretus burgeri. The sequence goes on from NC_140968.1 coordinate 38,695,692, forward strand.
ATTAGGTATGGTCTAAGGATCATGCCATTCGATTTTGGACTTGGTGCAAAGTCCAATCTGGCCGCTATGGCTGCCATTGTGAATAAATATTTGAATTTTTGTTTTTGCATTTCTACATGTTTTAAGTGATTTCCAACCCCCCCCCCAAAAAAAATTGTTAGAGAAAAAAAATTTAGAAAATTTTGCAACTTTTTTTTCAACAAAATTTCGATTTTTTTTTTGCATTTCTACATGTTATAAGTGATTTCCAACAAAAAACATGCCAAAATTATAATTACGGCTGATTTTGGAACTTCAGGTGGATATCCCCACGTAAAATCAATTTCTGTCTCAAGGAAGCTAGTTATGACGAATTAATTGAATATGTAAAAGTTAAAAGTAAAAGGGAAAGTTGCAAACTATAACTCTGTGAGCACTGTTGACGTCAAATTGAATGAATAGGATATCAGGTTCACTTGAGTGACCTTGCAGTATTGGCGGCAGAGGTTTTTCACTCTACCAAGTGCTCCCCCTCTAGTTTTGATATGTATCTATATATGCCGAAGTGATGGGTGGTATAATGAGAGAAGATCATACAAAAAGGGGAAACATGTAAAATAAAATTGCATATTTCAGAGAGCAAACCACCGCCCAATGCACTCCACATCCAAATGCAGACGATTGGGCCCTGAACTTTGTTGCAGTCGATCGTATATTCAGTGACAGTGTGAATATTGTAAAGTGTTTACCCAAGTGGCATAAGCAGTCAAGCAAGCACTTCAATGAAACGGTTGATAAGGAATGGCAGCCTTGGCAAGTGATTAGCAATCGCCGATCCGTTGTGTTAAACTCCTCCCGAAGATACCCAAAATGTCAAACTATGTCCGAATTGGACAGATGGACACTTTTTTAGTCGTTGGAATTGCTGATAAGTCCAATTCTGGAGTTTAAATTTTGTAATTTGGCTTCGTTTAACAGATTCTAGAGGTTATGGCATGTGCAGAAATGAAATAAAGCATCAAACGCCAGCGCCTCTGGGCGTTTATAATCATCGCAATGTATCCAGTGATTCATAGGTGTGATGATCAGACATTCGATGAGATGAGTGAGGAAAGTGAAAAAAATGTTTATCGTTGTGGTTTTTTCCAAATCAAGGCATTATTAGGCCACACACACGCACACTCAAAGAAGTGTATTATTATATAATATTTGCACCTCAATCTTAAACAGGCCCCATTATCTTTATCTTAGCCTGGTGTTGGCTTAGTGGTTAGGGTGGCGGCTTGGGATCCTAGGGTCCTGAGTTCAAGCCCTCTTGGCCACTGAATTAAAATACACCAGGAGGTTAACTCGGCCTGTCATCCTTCCGAGGTCGGCAAAATGAGTACCAGTGTACTGGTAAGGGGGCACTGCATCAGTGGCATAGCAGTATCCCAACCAATGATGCAACCAGCAGCCACAGGCTGCACGAGAGAGAGAGAGAGAGAGAGAGAGAGAGAGAGAGAGAGAGAGAGAGAGAGAGAGAGAGAGAGATAGAGATAGAGATAGAGATAGAGATAGAGATAGAGATAGAGATAGAGATAGAGATAGAGATAGAGATAGAGATAGAGATAGAGATATATCTTAATCTTAATCTTCCCTTTGCTCCCCATTGTTTTATTTTGGGTGGCATTCCACTTCATCTCTTTCCTTATGCGTGCCTCTTCCATAAGTGATGCTTAATTTTCCCCAATCAGTATTTATGGCTGTAAGCTTATCACACAACCTTTGTCTTTCATCCTTTGAACTCTTCATTTACTTCTTCTCTTGATTCCAACTCCCTCTTTGTTTTCCAAACTTCATTCATTAATGGATATGCCCCATTTACTTACCCATTGCTCTTTTTGCCTTTTTTTTTCCTTTTCAAGGATATCATTCTGTGCTTGCTTGGTGTCCTGTCTTGCATTCATTTTCAGGTTCTTCAATTGTTTGCATTCATTTTCAGGTTATTGAATGTTCTCTTCTATATGAGGTTTCAATGTCCTCCAATCATTCTGTTAAAATCTCATTTGATACATGGTGTATTGTAAAATACTCCAATAATGAGGAATCCAATATTCTCCAACGGTTTTATTCAACCGAACATCAGAACATAACAAGCTTTGCACTACACACCTCCTGACCTCTCACCCCGAACTCCTTCCTCATCACCCCTCTCGTGTCCAGTCTATGCACAACACCACATATCCCCCTTTCTTTAACCACGTGCATACCGTATCTCAGTGGACAACAACAATATCAATTAACTAGAAGTTGAAATGTAGTGATTGTCACAGCATGGATTAACCATAAAACAAGTAGTCATAAACATGGTGAACAGTTTAAATTTGCTTCCTTTTCTTATTCTCAAAGGATTTTACATTACTTCATCACATCATCTTGAGTCCAGATTGGAGGTCTGCGAATTCTGACATCCCGGCCGACCTGCACAGATTCTGATGTGTATTGCACTGGTGGTGCGGTGATGTCAGGAAGGAGTGGTAGCTCGGCATCATCTCTTGCATTCCTTTGACAGGCAGATGTGAAATGAGATGCATTCCAGATCCGTCCATTGGACAGTTTGTACGTGTGAGATCCTCTTTGCTCCATAACTTGGAGAGGCACTGAAAATGTGGATTGTCCTTTTCGGAGGACACCAGGTTTCCTCACTCGGACGAAGGAACCACATTCAAAGTTCACATCCTTTGCTCCACGGCGTTTGTCGGTGTCCACCTTTTGCTTGTTCTGCTTCTCTTGTACTCTGAGTGCCGTGTCTTTGTGTGATGGGGTGTTGGGTTTTGGCAGCTGAAAACCAGATGCATGTAGCTTGGTGTGCATCTCTCTCCCATGAAGCAGTTCAGCAGGTGATCGCTGTGTTGTGGCATGTCGAGTTGCCCGGTATGTTTAAAGAAAATCCATTGTAAATGTTTTCCAGTCTTTGCCTTCAATGTTAGCAATGAGCAAGCTTTCCTTTAAGCTTCAATTGAATCACTCAATTTCCCCATTCGCTTGAGGGTCGTACACTGTTGACTTCCTGTGGGTCATGTCTCTGTCTTTCAGAAAGATTTCAAATTCCTGTGATGTGAATTGTGAACCATTGTCAGATATCAACAACTTATCAAAACTTGATATCAACTCTATCAACTACGTTCTCTGCTAAAGACAGTAAAGAAGAACTTGATCACTGTCGTGGAAGCGACCTGGGAGGTGAAGGCAATTTCTAGCCATTTGCTGAAGTAATCAATGAAAGTGACGGCGAAACGACCATCCAGTGGCACAGAATCGAAGGGCCCCACTATGCGATTGCCAATTTCTCCCAAGCGGCATCGGAATAAGAAACTGGCTGCAGTGGTGATGCTTGTGTCACAGCTGTCTTGTCGTGCTGCTGGCAAGTAATGCAAGCCTTGATTGCAGACTCGACGTGCGCGTCCATTCCCGGCCACCAATACAGATCTCTTAACCGCTGCTTTGTCCTCACTATGCTCTGGTGCATATCATGCGCTAATTTGATGAAATGCGGTTGTAACGCCTCTGGGACAAGAAGGTGGTGAGTAGCTCTCATCACGCAGTCCTCTTGTAGTGACAGTTCAGTTTGCAATCTGAAGTAAGGAAGGAGATCAGGATCCAGGCCTTTTGACGTTTTCGACCAGCACTTTGTAAGCAATTCACGCAACTTTGTTTAAACGGGGCAGGAAATGCAGGCAGTTTTGAATTCTTCAGCTGTCACCGCAGCGAGCGTCGATGTGAGCGCGACAACCTCAGCGTCATCCTCCAGACTGGGCTCTGAAGTAGGTAGTGGAAGGCGAGACAATCAATCCGCTGTAACGTTTTCAGAACCAGGCTTGTACTGAATGTCATAATGAAATGACAGAAGCCGTCCGGACCATGTGACCACGCGTATTCCAGCTCTTGCCAATCCTTTCGTGGGAAGCAGTGTAGTGAGAGGACTGTGATCAGTGCGTAAAGTGAAATGTCTACCCCAGAGATAAGTCCTCCACTTCCCTGTTGCCCACACGCATCCAAGTGCTTCCTTTTTCCCCGTGGAATATTTTCTTTCTGATTCAGTCAGCGTTCGCGATGCAAATGTGATAGTTTTCTCCATTTTGTCAGCATGAATTTGCATCAGGACCGCTCCAAGGCCATACTTGGAGGCGTCAGTTGTCACTATGGTGTGTAGCTCTGGATCAAAGAGAGTGAGGGCTGGACAACTGACAATCAGTTCTTTAACCGAATCGAAACTTTGCAGTGCTGTGACTGACCAGGAGAAGGTGGATTGTCCCCGCAGTAATTCTCTCAGAGGTTCAACGACCGATGCATAGTTGGAGATGAACTTCGCATATCACGATGTGAGTCCGAGAAAAAAGCGCAAGCTCTGCACGTCATTCGGTGGGGGTGCTTCTGACACCGCAACAACATGGGCAGGGTCAGGTTTCAGTCCTGGTGTGACACTACAAGTCCTAAAAATGACAGCTCTGTGTCTGAAGTGTCATTTTGAAAGGTTCAGTTTCAGTTCAGCTGCATCGATGCGCTGCAGCACCGCTCTGAGGTTTTTGTCATGTTCTTCGGGAGGCCCTCCAAAAACGATTACATCGTCAAGGTAACACCGAGCTCTGGGTTGGTTTTTCAAAATGGCAGACATCATCCTCTGAAAACAGATTGGTGCTGAAGCAAGCCCGTGAGGGATTCGTTTGTAGCGAAACAGTCCCTCATGTGTAATGAAGGCAGTACAACCTGGTGGTACTCACTTTGCAGATCTAATGTGGAGAAAAGTGTGCCACCTTGCTGCTCCGCAAACATTTCCTCCACGTGTGGAAGAGGATATCCGTCAATCACCACCGCTTTATTTGGTTCTTTGAAATCCACGCACAGACGAATCCCTCCGTTTTTCTTCATCGTCACCACAATTGGTGAAACCCACACTGATGATTCGATTGGCTCAATTACATCCAGTTTCACAAGCTTTTTCAGTTCCTGTGAAACAGCATCTCTCACAGACAAAGGTAAAGGGAACAGCCTTTGCTGGACTGGATTCACATTGGGTCGCATTTTTACGAGATGAATAAATCCCTTTGCACAATCCAGGGTGTCTTCCATGCTCTCGCCTGCAACATTTGTGACTGGGGTTTGATTTGCAGTGTTTGGGTGGTGGAAGTGATGCGACCATTCAGTTGTTGCATGTCAAGTGCAGCAACCAGGTCTCTGCCCAGAATGGCGGTGCTGAAATCTATCTGTCCGGGTTCTTCCCGACATCATTTTTCTTTTTCCTTTCACACTTTTTTCTTATTTATTTATTGACTTACTTATTAATTAATTAATCAATGAATTATGAATTTTATTATTTTTTCACAATTCTCTTTTCATTCTAATTCTTGCTTTTTCTTCTCTTTCACTCTTTTACTCTCCATTCCCCTCTTTCGTTATCTATCTAAGGAGAAGTGAATTCTTGCAGAAATATTTCTGTGAGACTCACTTGGCTGCACCTGGATGGGTTTGAGGGTTGGAGAGTAATGGCTGAAACTCAAATCCCATCCAGGTTCCTCCTGATGACTCCATCTTTGTTCATTACTTCTTTGGGCTCCTTCTTGGTCTTCCATTCCATTATCAGAAGTGAAAATGAAAATGACAGGGACATAGAGTTCGAGTAACAATGAGTGAATTAAATCATCTAATCCAATTTCAAGACCTCTGAACACATGCACATTATTAATGATTACGATCCATTCGTCCTTTATGATGATATCTGTCAATCAGGCATCTGCTGTTTCCTTTCCGTGATGTCATTTTTGGGGATTCCTTATACACGAAGTGTGTGTTCTTGATTTGTAATGAGTTTGTTGCACAAAATTTCAGCAATCCTGTTTGGATTCAATGTTGTTTTTGGATGCCATGTCTAACTGAAGGGTTCATAGAACACTTTACCCCATGCAGTCTTGAGAAAAAGGGGCATAGAAAGGGTTACCCCTCCCTTTTTTGGTCGATTTTAGCTCGAGCATTGCATTGCTGGGTACCGCCATAAAATCTGAATGTCGATGTTCCCCCATCCTGAGAGCGCATGTGAGTGGCAAGTTTGATTGGTCAAGACGGTGTACAATTTTGCCAAGGTACTGCTAGAGTGGAGGCTTTTGTAAGTGCAAACAAGGGGATTTGTGTTCTGCAGTGTTCAAAACATGTAATTCAATGGAAATAACACGTTTTAAAGGCTGTAGAAAAAAAACCCACCATTGCATCTGAAGTTTACCACCATTGATGCATTTGGGATACACAATCTTTTACATCACCGCATTTAACACTTTAATTTACATCACCGTATTTAACATGTTAATTTACACCACCGTATTTAACATGTTAATTTACACCACCGTATTTAACATGTTAATTTACACCACCGTATTAACACGTTAATTTACACCACCGTATTTCACATGTTAATTTACATCACCGTATTTAACATGTTAATTTACACCACCGTATTTAACATGTTAATTTACATCACCGTATTAACACGTTAATTTACACCACCGTATTTCACATGTTAATTTACATCACCGTATTTAACATGTTAATTTACACCACCGTATTTAACATGTTAATTTACACCACCGTATTAACACGTTAATTTACACCACCGTATTTCACATGTTAATTTACATCACCGTATTTCACATGTTAATTTACATCACCGTATTTAACATGTTAATTTACACCACCGTATTTAACATGTTAATTTACACCACCGTATTAACACGTTAATTTACACCACCGTATTTCACATGTTAATTTACATCACCGTATTTAACATGTTAATTTACACCACCGTATTTAACACGTTAATTTACATCACCGTATTTAACACGTTAATTTACATCACCGTATTTAACACGTTAATTTGCACCACCGTATTTAACACGTTAATTTACACCACCGTATTCAACATGTTAATTTACACCACCGTATTCAACATGTTAATTTACACCACCGTATTCAACATGTTAATTTACATCACCGTATTCAACACGTTAATTTACACCACCGTATTCAACATGTTAATTTACACCACCGTATTCAACATGTTAATTTACACCACCGTATTTAACATGTTAATTTACACCACCGTATTTAACAAGTTAATTTACACCACCGTATTTAACACGTTAATTTACATCACCGTATTTAACACGTTAATTTACATCACCGTATTTAACACGTTAATTTACATCACCGTATTTAACACGTTAATTTACACCACCGTATTTAACACGTTAATTTACACCACCGTATTTAACACGTTAATTTACACCACCATATTAACACGTTAATTTACACCACCGTATTTAACACGATAATTTACACCACAGTATTTAACACGTTAATTTACACCACCGAATTTAACACGTTAATTTACAACTCCATATTTAACACGTTAATTTACACCACCGTATTTAACATGTTAATTTACACCACCGTATTTAACACGATAATTTACACCACCGTATTTAACACGTTAATTTACACCACCGAATTTAACACGTTAATTTACAACTCCATATTTAACACGTTAATTTACATCACCGTATTTAACATGTTAATTTACACCACCGTATTTAATATGTTAATTTACACCACCGTATTTAACACGTTAATTTACACCACCGTATTTAACACGATAATTTACACCACCGTATTTAACACGTTAATTTAAACCACCGTATTTAACACGTTAATTTACACCACCGTATTTAACACGTTAATTTACACCACCGTATTTAACACGTTAATTTACATCACCGTATTTAACACGTTAATTTACATCACCGTATTTAACACGTTAATTTACACCACCGTATTTAACACGTTAATTTACACCACCGTATTTAACACGTTAATTTACACCACCATATTAACACGTTAATTTACACCACCGTATTTAACACGATAATTTACACCACCGTATTTAACACGTTAATTTACACCACCGAATTTAACACGTTAATTTACAACTCCATATTTAACACGTTAATTTACACCACCGTATTTAACATGTTAATTTACACCACCGTATTTAACACGATAATTTACACCACCGTATTTAACACGTTAATTTACACCACCGAATTTAACACGTTAATTTACAACTCCATATTTAACACGTTAATTTACATCACCGTATTTAACATGTTAATTTACACCACCGTATTTAATATGTTAATTTACACCACCGTATTTAACACGTTAATTTACACCACCGTATTTAACACGATAATTTACACCACCGTATTTAACACGTTAATTTAAACCACCGTATTTAACACGTTAATTTACACCACCGTATTTAACATGTTAATTTACACCACCGTAATTAACACGTTAATTTAACACGTTAATTTACAACTCCATATTTAACACGTTAATTTACATCACCGTATTTAACACGTTAATTTACATCACCGTATTTAACACGTTAATTTACATCACCGTATTTAACACGTTAATTTACACCACCGTATTTAACACGTTAATTTACACCACCGTATTTAACACGTTAATTTACACCACCATATTAACACGTTAATTTACACCACCGTATTTAACACGATAATTTACACCACCGTATTTAACACGATAATTTACACCACCGTATTTAACACGTTAATTTACACCACCGAATTTAACACGTTAATTTACAACTCCATATTTAACACGTTAATTTACACCACCGTATTTAACATGTTAATTTACACCACCGTATTTAACACGATAATTTACACCACCGTATTTAACATGTTAATTTACACCACCGAATTTAACACGTTAATTTACAACTCCATATTTAACACGTTAATTTACATCACCGTATTTAACATGTTAATTTACACCACCGTATTTAATATGTTAATTTACACCACCGTATTTAACACGTTAATTTACACCACCGTATTTAACACGATAATTTACACCACCGTATTTAACACGATAATTTACACCACCGTATTTAACACGTTAATTTAAACCACCGTATTTAACACGTTCATTTACACCACCGTATTTAACATGTTAATTTACACCACCGTATTTAACACGTTAATTTAACACGTTAATTTACAACTCCATATTTAACACGTTAATTTACACCACCGTATTTAACATGTTAATTTACACCACCGTATTTAATATGTTAATTTACACCACCGTTTTTAACACGTTAATTTACACCACCGTATTTAACACGTTAATTTACACCACCGTATTTAACACGTTAATTTACACCACCGTATTTAACACGTTAATTTACACCACCGTATTTAACACGTTAATTTACACCACCGAATTTAACACGTTAATTTACAACTCCATATTTAACGTTAATTTACACCACCGTATTTAACACGTTAATTTACACCACCGTATTTAATATGTTAATTTACACCACCGTATTTAACACGTTAATTTACACCACCGTATTTAACACGTTAATTTACACCACCGTATTTAACACGTTAATTTACACCACCGTATTTAACACGTTAATTTACACCACCGTATTTAACACGTTAATTTACACCACCGTATTTAACACGTGAATTTACACCACCGTATTTAACATGTTAATTTACACCACCGTATTTAACATGTTAATTTACACCTCCGTATTTAACATGTTAATTTACACCACCGTATTTAACATGTTAATTTACATCACCGTATTTTTCATGTTAATTTACACCACCGTATTTAACATGTTAATTTACACCACCGTATTTAACATGTTAATTTACACCACCTAATTTAACATGTACATTTGCACCATCGTATTTAACACGTTAATTTACATCACCGTATTTAACAGTTTAATTTACATCACCGTATTTAACATGTTAATTTACACCACCGTATTTAACATGTTAATTTACACCACCGTATTTAACACGTTAATTTACACCACCATATTAACACGTTCATTTACACCACCGTATTTAACACGATAATTTACACCACCGTATTTAACACGTTAATTTACACCACCGTATTTAACACGTTAATTTACACCACCATATTAACACGTTCATTTACACCACCGTATTTAACACGATAATTTACAACTCCATATTTGACACGTTAATTTACACCACCGTATTTAACATGTTAATTTACACCACCGTATTTAATGTTAATTTACACCACCGTATTTAACACGATAATTTACACCACCGTATTTAACACGTTAATTTACACCACCGTATTTAACATGTTAATTTACACCACCGTATTTAACATGTTAATTTACACCACCGTATTTAACATGTTAATTTACATCACCGTATTTTTCATGTTAATTTACACCACCGTATTTAACATGTTAATTTACACCACCGTATTTAACATGTTAATTTACACCACCATATTTAACATGTTAATTTACACCACCGTATTTAACACGTTAATTTACACCACCTAATTTAACATGTACATTTGCACCATCGTATTTAACACGTTAATTTACATCACCGTATTTAACAGTTTAATTTACATCACCGTATTTAACATGTTAATTTACACCACCGTATTTAACATGTTAATTTACACCACCGTATTTAACATGTTAATTTACACCACCGTATTTAACACGTTAATGTACACCACCATTTTAACACGTTCATTTACACCACCGTATTTAACACGATAATTTACACCACCGTATTTAACACGTTAATTTACATCACCGTATTTAACACGTTAATTTACACCACCATATTTAACACGTTAATTTACACCACGATATTTAACATGTTAATTTACATCACCTTATTTAACATGTTAAATTAGTTCTTCTTGCCTGTTGTTTGTGTCCTTTATGACATTCATATGAACAGTAAGTTACCTGTTTGGAATGATTTTCAATGTTTTTTTTTTACTGCGAGCCAGACAGCCAGCCAGACAGACAGACAGACCGACTGAAGCAATTGATTTTCCCCATTGTGCACATGCAGGACGAGACGCCGTGGAATTTTTTTTAAACATTCCTTTCGAACAGATTGAAATATATGGAGTGGTATGATTCCTGTATGAGTAGTTAGCCAATCTCGATGTAGTAGTTAGGGACACGTCATCCTACTTGCCTGCCTTCACCTTGTGCCTGTTCGTCAACCTGCTTATCACCTCATCATCACCTGCATCCTCCCCCCCCCCCCCCCCGCTACCACCAGATCAGAGTACACTGGTTTTGTCCCTTTCCCATCTGTGATCGAGTACGGAGTGAGGCACCTTCGTATCTTTCGATTCATTTTTACCTCACTGTACAAAATTTGTTCTTTATTAATTGCATTCCTTTCCTTCCCTCCCAATCCACCGTCGTTTCCTCCATTGCAATTCCACCATTCCCTGGTTCTTTTTATTTGTTTGTGGTTCGGCGAACAAACCCATTGCTTCTAAGAGCCAAGGTTCTCATCACTCCGCGGTCTGTGCACGCACAATCCGCCATAAGTCGGAATGTCTCTACAGGAGTTAAAAACCGTTCAGTGCATTGTGGGATTTTCACCTCCTGCGGCAACAAGCTCGACGTTAGTTGAGCCAATGACGTGACAATATTTATTGTACGTTGACTTCCCATCGGTGTTCATTATCACCTCATCTAGATACGCAGTCAATTCACTGGGAGCGCGATAGGTCGGGGGTCTGGGTAGCACACGTCCCTCCACTCGGCCCTTGCACCGGCTCACCTGGTCGTGAGTTTGCAGTACGAGCAGGTGCTCCTTCAGCGAGCTGGGAAAGTTCCCCAATCCTTGAGTTGTGCAGAGGCACGGCCCTTTCTCTCAGGAACTTTTCCAAGTATTTTCAACTTCTTTTCGAAGTCTTATGAGCCATTCCAAGCAACAATCCTTATGAGCCATTCCAAGACATTAATTTATTTAGCCTTGAACACAGCAGTTTCCTGAGCTTCCTGCGCATGCTCACCAATAATTCTGTGGCGGATTACATCATTTTCAAAAAGTTTTAGAAGGCAACTTTTTGTTCTTCCGATACTTCCATTGCAGCGTGTTCTTTAACGATGGTTACAGCAGCATGAACGAAGTAGAGAATAGCAGTTATTGAATGACCAAACATCAGAGTAGTCACTCATGGTGGCAGTCAAGAAGGAATGTAAACAGATATTATGTAATTTGAGCTTTTTAAAAAAAATCACCTTTATTGTAATTCAAAAGATCTCCATTTATTTAATTTTGTGTCTCCTATTGATGCAGTGGATTGGCCAGAGCTGTTAGTGATGGGCATGTCGATGCAAATGGAGGTGCACGTATGTGACTTGAGGACCGTGGGAAAAAGATAAGGTGTGTATCTTTTTACTTTCATCCTCCAAGCCCACGTGATCCATGTCCATGCCAATATTACAGTCCATTTATCTCCATCAAATGGACCTCGAACAAGTCAAAGTCAAAAAGTCAACGTCAAGCAAACATCAATATGGTCACGTCCAGGTGAGTGTCCGACACCTGGCATTGAAGATCATTCATTTTACTGCAATTTTGAAAGATTGTTGTCCGCGTCTCTTCCACGGGGACTCCAACCACGTTCTTCGTGCTCAGGACATCAAAGTTGCTTTGAACCGAGTCCTGGAGTCCTGGAGACCTGGAGACCTGGAGACCTGGACGTGAGGAATTCCAAAGCACAAACCCCACGTGCATGGAGTCTCGGAAACGCCACTCGTACCCAATGCTGTTGATGCGTACGTACGTACGTACCGGGCACGAGGTTCCAATGGTCCACTTTGCCAGTTAAGTGCCACGTGCTGCATCGCTCGCGCTCACGTGGGGCCCGTTTTACCCTCGTCGTCGGTGCGTGGCCACGCCAGGCCGGTGAAGGGTGGGGACACGTACAGGGGTCGGGGGCGAACAGTGGGGCAGATTCTTAAGGGGGGGGGTTAAGAAGACGAACGAGTATAATTGGGAGAAGGAAGGTGGGTGGGGGTATTTATATAATTTAGCAACGAAGTCTGGAAGGAAGAGTTGTGGAGTAGAGATGGGAATTTGTGAATTCAAGTTGTGGAAGAGTGAAGCGGGTTCAGTAAAAGGAGAGTGTTGGGTTTTATTGAGGGCGGTTTGATGTGGAGGAAAAGAATTCTCAGTTTGGGTGGTTTGAATTTAATCCGAAGGGGGAGGGGAGTTGAAGGAAAGGATAGGGTCGGGAACCGAGATTGGAATAAGGGGGATGGGAAAAGGGAAGGAGTGGGAAGAAAGGGAGGGGGTGGGGGAGGGGGTGTGGTTTGCTGTTTAACATATTCCTTTCATCCGCCGCCAGCAAGCCAATGAGCAGGGCCCGCCGGCTGCAAGTGGCATGTTTTCAATGAAGAGCTTCTTCGGGCGTGCGATCAGTTGGACGGCAGCTGCGGCCGGGGATCGCGGGCTCGACGCCCCGATTGCGCACCGTCCCTCTGTGCCAGGACGATGATGGCCGAGCGATCGCGGAGCTCCGAGCCGCTCCGGTGAGAGCGGACAGTCGGCGAGCAAGATGGGGAAACTTCACTCCAAGCACGGTACGTGCGCCGCGTACGGATCACGCACGGGGTTCCAGTCCACGACAACGCTTCCATGCACGTACCCGTACTCTAACTCTCCTGTTTCATCCCCCACCGTCGGACATCGCCGTTTATACCTGGTTATTCTGCTGCACGTGCCCTTTTTTTTTTTTGCCCCCCCCCGCGAGTTTCACGTCACTTTTACCTTCTCTCGCTTTAACATCAACACAAATGGTCTTCGCACTCGATGAGTGCGTTCGGGTGCTTCCAGCACCAAATGTGTTTTCGTGCGTTTATTTCATCTTCACCCACTTGCTCCCCACCTCCCCCACAGCACACTTACCTGCAGCATGTAGGCGACGGGAAAGCCCCGAAGGTGAGTTCCACCATCGTTATTGGTCTAGTTCACTCCAGGTGTTTCACTGATTTGTTTTTTTTAGTCCCTCTGAACGAATGTATCAGATTTGAAGACGGGACTCTCCCAGATCCTTTTGGTGGAACCTCCATGTTTTCTTCGACGGTCCACTCTGCAGTGAACCCCCAAATGATGATTGTGAACCTGCGGATTAATCATAAGTGGGATCAATAAGACATTTTTGTCCTTTGGGGTGCGTGTGGACCTTCTGTGTGCTTACGTCATTTGTTAGCTATTCTGTCATGTCGACTGGTGTATATATATATATTATATATATATATATATATATATATAGGTTTTTTTTCTACAAAGCTCATTGTTCGACTTTGTCTTGAAGGTGACAGTTTTGTCGCAAATGCATATGTGAATCAACCTGGCGTTGAAGATCTTGTAACTGAACAGAAAGGCCAGACACCCTCCTACAAGGTGAGCCAAAAGTCCAAACCATGTGGTGACTGTTTGCAGTTGTATCATTGTGGGGCTTGTGGGGATTAATTATGTATTTATTTATTTATTATTCCGTTTTGTCCTCTGGTTATGAGTGGAGGGTGAGGATATTGGGATTGGGGGGGGGTCATGATGGGGGTATGGTCGATATTTTCAAAATGGGGAGGGGTAACAAGAAGAAGCACTCCAAAAGCAGAGGTAGCGGGAATGGGGAGAAGGTGAGGATGAGGAAGTGGAACCAGGGATTTTTTTGTTTGCCCTGTGCCCCTATGAGGGCATATATGACGCACTATGCAAACCTTTCCTTGGTGTCATGTCTAAAAGCGCCTTCGCTTTGTTGACACCCTAATCGCTCACATTTACGCATTCCTGCCCCTTTAGAAGGACCGCGCCGACCCAAGTAAATCTAATTAAATCCAGGACTTCTTT